>NW_009631239.1:5067-25933 GCF_000690535.1 Cariama cristata | reverse complement strand
GTAGGGAAATGGCAAATGTGACGGTGCTTATTCTGCAGCGGTGGATTTGCAGTGCTATTTCTCCTCGCTCCTTTTCTTCTTCTGGAGTGAGAAGACTGAGGGCAACTCTTGGGAAGGAGTTGAGGAGTGAGCTAGACTGTACGAGGAGCTGATGGAAATGTATAGGCAGGTGTTTTGAATGCAGGAGGATGTGTCAGTTAAGTGGCTGTGTTACTCATTTTTTTTTCTGGAGGGCAAAGCTAGTTATATCGGAAAGAACTGTGCTAGGAACGTGAGTTATGGCACCTGTCTACACAGTGAGGAGAAACGATTCCTGAGCTGTGTTCTCGGCTAAAAGGTGTCTGTAAGGCAAAGGGGATCGGCAGCGCGGGAACCAGGGGAGCCTCAGCATCTCAGTGGCTCCTGGCAGCGAGGGTGACTCTGGACTGTTCCAGCAAACACCCTGGTATAATATTAAATTTCCTATGCTGTGTTTTGGTTCTCCATGTTGTCCCTTGTCCCAGCCCCGCAGTGCCTTGCTGGGTAGGAAGAGCATCTGCACAGGACAGGCATCCTCCTGAAAAGGGTCTGAGGAGCTCACTCAGCAGCAGGCACAGCTTCCTCCACCTCAGCTGTCCATTCCCTGGAGAGCACCTTTATTTTAGTTGGACTAATGTTTTGCTTGCCAAAAATTACTGTTTCAGAGAGAAAAAAAAAAAAAAAAGCTGAAAACAGTTTCTCCCCCTTCTCCAAGTGATGAATTTTCCTTCACTTAAGTTATTTTGGTTTTATTTCCCCATGAGACAGTTTTGATTTCATTTTGGAAATTACCCACCCACCCATCCGTTGCATTTTGCCAAGAAAAATGCATGCACAAAATAGTTCTGGGTCAATCTGAAATGACCCTTCCTTCGTCCTTTTCTAATTCCTCCATTTACCCTTCTTGCATCCTAGTCCTGTTCTTAGCAGCCTCATGGAGAGATGTTGTGTGCTGTACCCCCCAATGAGGACCACTGTGCAAGCACTGGCAGGACCTTCTTCTCCACAGTTCCCAGGGGAATTTGCTTCAGGAATCGGTTCCCCCATGAGAACAAGTTTGTCATCGGGATGAAAGAGTTAGGAGAGCCCTTGGGATTTCTTTCTTGTTGTGTAGACCGGGGCGTTGGAGGAAGGAGGGAAGAGACTGGCTCAGAGCTGGCACTGGTGGTGGTGCCTGGGGAGAAGGGGCTTGGACTGGTACTCTGGTGCCAGAGCTGTGAAGCTCTTGGCGGAGTCACAGTGCCTTGGTTTAAAGCATCCCCTGTACCTGAGGGCATAGAATAGGACAAGTGGAACATGTACAGCCTTTGGGGCAGGGTTTTGCCTCTTAATATTCTACAGCAAGTTAGTTTGTGTTGATAAGTAGCTGCTGGTTAGATGTACTGTTAGTCCAGAGTTGAGATGCTGCCTATCCATCAATGCCACGTGTCTCTCTTCTAGCCTCCAGCCTCTCGCTCAGTCCCTTGGGAAACGGCAGAGCTGGTATTGCCAGGGCTAATTATTCCTCAAGACAGAAGACATGTGATAAAATATTAACCTTTTTCAAAAACAGAGCCCCAGTTAATTAGCTCCACTTTTGTGACACATTCACCCGGAGATAAAAGCTTATTCCTCAGATATCTGTGTGTGGTGCAGTGATCTTCCTGCGTGTCCCTGTCATGACGGGGGACGGGGAGGGGGGAGAGCTGGGAATTTAATAAAAGACAGTGACCTGCCAGTCACTGCACCCTGAGGACGAACCGCTCCGTTTCAAGGTGAGTGATGTCCGGGTGCAGGCACTCTGCTGCTTTCTTTTGAGAGGCTGAAGCTGGAAACGGAGACGGAGCGGGTGGTGGGATCCACTCTGCTCCCCACACCTCGGTTATGTCCGAGCTGTCAGTGCCTCATCTCTGGAGCCTGAATTTGGGGGCTATGTGGGTAGGCAGGGCTCAGTAGAGCTGCCTGAATAACCGTGGCTTAGTTCTTTGGTTATTTAAGAAAAAGAAAAGCCAGGAGATGGCAATTTCAGGATAAACCGAAAGCAAAGCTCTCAGTGAATCTAAAAGTAAAAATACAGGAAAACTTAAGGCCAAAGGGATCTGTTTTTCTCATCCTGAAAAGGAAAAAAATTCCATTTAGATCTCAAATGTTTTTGACACTTCTAATCATATAAAAATGACAGGCTGGCTGTATTTAAAAGCAAGTGATTTTGAGTGTCAGACGAAAAGTACACATTGGACTCCTCTGGAACAAATGATGCACTGGAGTGGAAGTGATGCTGCAATGCGCGTTGGCAGCTGCAGGAATCGCAGATGGGAGGACGTGGTATCGCCGTGGCAATCACTGTGCCGGGGAGAGGGCTTCTTCCCTCTGGAGGGGAGGGATGGGGGTCTCTGACAGACCAGGATCGACCACAGCCCTGGTTGTGGCCCTCAGGGTGGGTGTGCCAGCACCGGTCACTCCATGGTCGTGTGAGGTCTCTTCCTTAAACTCCATGTGCCTCCTTCCCTGCAATGGACAGAGAGGATCCTGGGGTTTTTATAGGGAAGAGAAAGCCTTGCTTGTCTCAGCATCCTTTGCAGGGAGCGATGCTGTGCCCACCTGAACTGTACTGGGGCCTGGTGATGACTTCATGATGGACATCACTTCATCACCAAGTGCTTTGGCATTCCCGGGGTGCCATTGATCCCTCTCTGCTAGAGCCATCCTCTGCCTTTGACGGCTATAACGTATTGACCACTCGTCTTATAGTTATTACGTGCCATCGATTACTTTGATAACTTGCTCCAAGTAATTCTGACAGAATGAAGTTATTTGTTTAACTTTCATGCTTGTCTCAGTATTTCTATTGACCCAATATGTTTGCCTAGGCCAAAATCGAAGTCGAGTATTAGTAAGCGATGGAACTAATTCTCTGAGGCTCACTGCTATTGATAATTAAGGTTATGAGACAGTTTCTTCCATCAAACTCTTGTTTGTTTTTTCAGCTACCCAGCACCTTAAAGTCCTACTCCATCAACTGTAGCAAAAGGGCAATCATGGGCAATGTTTTGGGGCCATTTGGGTGGATTTTTTTCTGTAAGCACTGCAGATCCCTGCATGCTTAAAGTGTTTTTGAGCTATTAAGGCATGGAGTTGTGTTTGTGCTTCTCCAGCTATGACTAAGGAGGTGTTGTGGGGATGTGGACTTTCTCTGCTTTGATTTGCGACGTGGTACCAGGAAACTCTGGTCAGAGAGTGTCCTTCCTAATGAATCTTTACATCGTGGTTCTGACCCTCTCAAATGTAATTTTGGGTTGTCCTGGCTTCTAAAGATGTTTAATAAAGGACTAGTGGCTTTCCGGGAAGGTGCAAGGTGCCAGATTTTACTTTTACTTTCACCAAGTGAAAACTTTTGATGTCACCTCTGGTATTCCAGTAAAACTGGCATCAGAAGTTTCACCACAATTTAGAATTCTGCTGAAAACAAAGAAGGTTAAATTTTTTTTTTTATTTTCTTTTTTTCACTTTTGTTGGCTCCTTTTTTCTTTTTGTCTCAGTTCTGAGGAAGGAAGGGTGGGGGGAGTCAAGGAGCAAGACAGATACTGAGTCTGTGTGGAGGGCCCTGGAAGTCTGAATTATTCATGAGCTGCTTTGAAAATCAAGACACACAGTCTGGTTTAATTTGTTTTTAAATGCAGCCATGCTATTCTCTCCTTTTTTAGTAGGTTCTTTTTTTTTTTTACCTCTCTCTTTCCAAAGACAAAAATCCAGTGAATTTTTAATAAATTATAAATGCATCATCTCGTCAGTTTTGAGGTTCGCAGGCAGCAGCAAGTCATGGGCACAAAAGGTTATTTTTGCCTTCTTGCATTTCCCCCTTTCTTTGAATTTAGCCGTTTGATTAATTTTTTAGATATCTATCTTGCAGGGAACAGAAAGAAAGAAAGAGAGCGAAAGAGGCAGTGAGTTAATTGTGCACCAGCCAAATATAGCACTGTTTCAGTTTCCAGAAGCTGTGTAGAAAAATGTCCTTCTCGATCAACCCAAGAATGTCCTTCTCAGGTTAACTTGCAGTTGAGTTAACCCGGGCTCCCGGTTGCAGGTCCCTGCCCTGGTGGGCAGCATGTGTGGTGGTCCCATACCAAGGCTTGGAGCTTCTTATCTTCAGGCAAGCACTAGCTGTGACCATCACATTCACGGTAGCACATTGACTTCAGAAGAACACGAAGGCTGAGAAAGACCTCTTTCATCAGTGGCTGCATCTTCTCCTGCCCTTGGGAGGGCTTTTATCTTTTGCCTGTTTTCTAGTATTTTTGAGATAGTATGTGCTGGGGAGGGGAGAGGTGAGGACTTGGACAGGTTCCTCTGGGAGTCTAATCTGCAGCCAGAACTAATTCAGCACCCTGGCAGTTTTTCCTGGTGGTCTTCCTTTCTGTTTCATCCAATTAAGTCTAGTTAAAGCCTGCTAAATAATTCCTTGTCAGCTCTGATGCTAACCACCATTGAATATTTGTTGCAGATGTGCCTGCTCACCCTCACTCCAGCCCTTGCACCCCTCCAAGTCCTCTGCTCAACTGGGGGTTCCTCTCTTTGGATCGCCCCTGTTTCTCCCAGCCCCAGCAGCCACTGAGGCTGTTGCATGCCACCCTGGGGATTTTTTCAGTCCCTTTTTGGGAATGCGAACCTGAGGGCCATGCCAGTCCAGCACAGAGGGATCCTACTGACCTTTCTTGAGGGTATTTTTTCCACTTTGGCAAGCCAAACTTGAGCTGGCATTCCGTGCAGTCACGTGGCATTGCCAGCTGACATCTGACTCCTTGTCTCTTCTTTTTTCCTTTTGGCACGGCTGCTTTCCAGAGTCCTCCACCTTCCAACTGGTTTTTCAGCCTCTCTTTGCTCTAGTCCTTTTGGTGTTTCAGTGGCACCAACCTGCCCATGGTCACAGCCAGCGCGAGGTGGACCTGCAGGACCAGGATAGATGCAAGAGGGTCTGCAGCTGGTGGCAATCCCTGCAGCCACTGCTCTTCCTATTGTACTACAAAGGTCACATAAGTGCTCTGAGCTCATGACATTGACACTGAAATTGTAGTGTGTCCTGGTGGAGTGGTCAGCATCAAAGCTCTTGGCATTACGGAGCAAGCCCCAGAGCTTTCTCAGTAGGTCTTTGTCCCGAACCTGACCCCAAGTGCAGGACGTGCAAGCAGCCTGCTCGCTGCTAGCAGCCATCCCCTGGCATGGCCCTGGGTGCCAGCCAGCGAACACGGTGCGTGGTGGTGCTGGAGATGTGCAGCAAGGCAGACCATGGTCAGCCCTCCGTTTGGCAGCCTCATCCTGGTTGAGAAGGATGCAAAGCACGAGGATGAGATGCCAGCATATCTTGGGAAGACAAGGTAGGATTTTGAAGGTCTCTCAAAGCTGAGATACAAAATACTTCGAGGTAATGTGCAGGAAGGATGGCTTTGGGAGAGCCAAGAAGAACCAAGGGTGGTGATGGGAGGTAAATGTCATGAAGAAGTCTACTGACCCCTCTGTGTGCTCCAGTCACGCAACTACTGAATTGTCGTATCCCATTTATACTGTTGTATGATACTGACACATTGACTGTGATGTGAACAGCGCTTCTTGAATTTTCCACCTCCGGAGGGCATGGGGTAATGATTTTTTGAAAGGTATTCTGCAGTCAGACACAGGTCACTGGGCTTAATGCATGGATAACTGAGAAATGCACAGATAACTGGGAAAAATGCCAGAGCCTGTGTTACCCAGAGGTCAGGTGAGGCAGTGCACAGTCCTGTCCAGCAATAAGCTCCATAAACTCATTAGCTTCCATACGAGTTGGCACATACATTGCTATATAGCTCTAAATTGCAACATGTCCAGCGTCCCTATTTTTAGACTATTTTCATGGAAATCATCTGTAATTTTGCTTCAGCTCGAAGACAGAGTTTAGGCATAATGGTTTCCCACTGGCTCGGGGCTGTGCCACCCTAAGAGGTTGTCCTGAGAGATGTGACCAAGGTGCCCACATGTCCCACCATCCCTGCAGGCGTGTGAAGCCCGCACACATCCGCTACCGGTGGAGGCAAGGCAGCTGGGACTCTCGTCTCTTCCTTCCCACTGGTGACTTTGCTTGCCTATGGTGGGTAATTTTTGTTTTCCTCTGAGGGAGAAATTTTTCACACCTGGTTGGTTGTCAAGGCTCCGGTTTCCTCTGGGGTCCTGGAGTGACTACACCAAGGACGCCCAGCCGCAATAGTTAGGTGAAGCAGCTCAAACCAGAGAGGGCTAAGTTGGTTTTTGTGATAAGAAAGAAAAATGATAAAAGAAAGCTCTCCTTGTCTTTCTTTCCTGGACTGCCACCCATTTCCAGAAGCGGGCTGGCTGCTGTCCCTTTGGTAAGGTACAGACATGTTTTCAGCATCTCTGGTCTTTCTCCTCCACTTTCCCTGCCACTGTCTCTCTGGCTGGGTGTGGGGTGACATCAAGGTCCCTGGGAGGTAGTCGTTGACTGTAGCCTGAGCAAAGCTGTAGAGGCTTCTCCCAGGCATGGATGGCTTGGTCCAGCCCAAGGCCAGGCTGGAGCAGAGGCTTGCTCTAGTCCTGACTGTCTGAGTCCCTTCAGAGGTGTGGACCAGGCTGGCAAGATCTCTTCTTGCAGAATGGATGTGAGCTGAGCGCTCTGACGTTAGTATTAACTCCTCCTCGAAGCTGATGTGGAGATTTGTGTCATTTAGTTCACTTTTTCTGTTAGCTAAAAGGACTTTTTATGTTTTTCCCCTTTCTCTACCAAGTTCTTCTCTGCATCTGGTGGAGTGTCCGAGTCTATAACATGCAGCTCATGATAGTTGCACTGCTGTGACATGACTCTTGCACATGTCTTCACTCAAGAGATCCATCAAGCTTGGAGAGCTAGTCAGGCTTGAGGAATGTCATCTGAAACCCAAAGGGCTTCTAGGTTTGTCCCTAGGTGGTGGTGTGAACCCATACTTTTTCTGATGGCAGGTCCCTGTCCTCTCGGTGGATGTGAGAGGGAGAGCCCTGGGAGTGCACAGTGTGGAGACAAACCCAAATGCTCTTGGTTTAAATGTGTGGTGATGAGGCTGCTCTCCCACGTGTTTCCAAAGAGAACAGAGGAGCCGGGAGGGAGTTGTGAGTTGGTGTAGCTCTGATGTGGCTGGCTGTTCGAAATAAATATGCAGAGCGCTTTGGAAGTGGTGAGCTGTGTTGAGGGAGAGTTTGGACTTCATGGAAAACGTTAAAAATTCAAAGCAGAGCTGTTGGCAAGTGAAAAGAGGAATGAGCAGAAACCTGGCAGGGGAAGCTGGGGAAACGGGATGAAGATGATCATCTCTTGAAGGAAGGAGAGGATGAACGTGAGAGGTGGGTTTCGGGAGACGCAGCGCAGCTCTGTGGGTGCGTAATGGCAGATGTCAAGGAGAAACACTCTGGATGAGCCCAGGAGTGGACCAGGAGGGGTCGAGGAACAGGGTCCATCTCTGTTCACACCGTTAGTCTTTACCATTGTGCTGCGTAGCAGTGTTTCCAAGGTGGGCTTTGGTTTGATGAGGGGTACTATGAGTTAAGTCTGCCATTTTAAACGTGAAACAGGTTGAAATGCCCTGGGAATGGGTATGCATTGCCCCATCAGGAGGACCTCTAGGGATGCAGGGGTGGCTGTGTGCAGAGACCACCAGGGTGTGATACCCCATCGCTCACCAGGAGCACGAGGGTCAAAGCAACCCCAGAAAAAAGTCTGCAGAGTGAGGGACTTCGAAGACCTGTGAGGAACACCGGAGTGTCCAAAGTTTGGGACTTTGCAGGCTTTGTGATTCCTGCGATGAGAGCAGGGCTCTGGTCGTCTGCTCCCTGTTCCCCCGAATGGGTGCACCGTAATTTATGCCCGAGCTGTTAACAGCATATTGGGAAGACGGCGATGAGATGTGCTACTCCTTCCACCTTGAAGGAAGTACATCGAGCAGCCAGTCCAGGCTGTGATTCCTAAGGTGTCTGCAGCCAGAATGCCCCTTTCATAATTTTCTGATTCTGAAATAATTTCAAAATTGAATGGGAAATAACTTTAAAACAGAAAAGTGAAACTTCCCATCAAATGAACGTTTGAATTCTGGGTATGCAGGAGGAAATAATAATTGTTTCTCCATCTCCCTCTGGGGTTTTTAGGACAGGCCAGCCCAGCTTGTGGCCCCCCAGATGCTGTGAGCTAGCGGAGCAGCTCGCATCGCGGGCAGTTCACCCTGGCAGCCCTACTGCTAGCACTTGCTGTGCTAAGATTGCTCCCCAGTCCAGCTCCAAGGTTTCGAAGCATGAAACTTTAAATGACTTTAGCCAGTGAGTTTCAACTCACTGCAAATATAAGCAATGCAGTTATTACTTTTTTTATTTTTTGAACAGTCTAAAAAAAACCCCTCAAACTTCATTGGTTTCCTGAAAATGTGGGTGTTGTTTTTTTGTTTTTTTGGTTTTTGTCTTGTTGGCAATTGGGTGACCTATGAAATGCCATAAGCAGCACAAAACGTTTATCCAGTGACAGCCTGAGGTAGCACAGGCAGCTCTTAGCAGGTTTATTTTCATTATTACAGCAATTTTAGGGCTGCATGCTGCAATTTTCACTTGCAGTGAGGTATTAAATTGAAATTACCCCAGATGTAATTGTCACACAAAATAATTCTGGACATGCTGGATTTAATGCTTTTCCAAGCTGTGGTTTTTATTACCCAAGCTAGTGCCAAAAAAACACTTGTAGTCAACAACTTAAACTGAAATCTGCCTTCTGGGGAGCCAGGATGTTATCTGCAGTTACGCTGGGGGAGGAAGGAGAAAAAAACAAGGGATCAACGGGAGGAAACTTTGGGAGGGCTCCTGAAAGGAGGGCCCAGGGGTAAAATCCTGGGCAAGGGCAGAGTCAGGGCCAGGTAGGGATCCGGGAGGAGCCCTGGCAGATGCAGCAGCTCAGCCTAACCCTTTTTGGGCTGTTTTTGGGGGAGGCAAGTCCCACCTGCGATGCAGGGCTGGTCACAGTGATGAAGAGACCCTGGGGGTGCTGCCAGGTCCCTGCCTGCTCCGTAGCAGCAGCGCAGTCATCGGCCCCGTCTTTGGGATGCGTCGAGACTCATTAGACAGAAGTCAGGGGTGAGTCGCAGAGCCGTTGACCCAGCTCTGGACGTGCTCGTACATGACGTTGCGGTGTTTCCTACCTGCACGTTGTCTGGTTAGGCTGATCCGGTGCGTAGGCATCTGGAGTTTGAAAAGCAAGTTGTTGTCACGCAGGAGGAGCCTTCCTCGCACCGCTGGGAGGCTCAGCCAGTGTGCAATATCCCCGGCTCTCCCACTGGTGGATGATACCGCACCCACCCACTGCGCCTCTATTTATTAGCTCCTTCACTATTCCAAGAACGTTAAGTAAAGTATTGATGACTTTGTGTTTTCCACCTTCTTTTTCCAGAAATAGCTTCCCTTGTTTACTCCACAGAACCCCTGCTGATGCTGCGCTGGAAGTGGGTGGAAGGACATGTGTCTGGGAACGGCCAGGAGATAATGGTGTATAAATAGCACGGGGAGAGCAATTGTCATAGTCTGTCCCTGTGGCTCCGCAAAGCAAGCGAGAGCTGAGTCTGAGCATGGCAGAAAAAGGTGCTGAGCAGCAGCAGCGTCTTCTTTCTCATCATATCAGGCTGGGAAAGCTCAGTTGAAGTTGATTACTGGATGATGCAAGGGGCCACAGTGACCCAGATGAGCAGCTTAGGGCATGACCCAGTGCTGTTTAGTAATTCAGAAACCCTCTGGTTTTAGCATCCCTGAGATGTAACTTTGATGAATGAAGGTGTTGTCGTACGGGGCAATGTTACTGAATTTTCTCCTGCATGCACAGTAGCCATCCAACTTCGGTGTCCTTTGAGGATGGACCTAGAATTAGAATCGGTTTGATGATGAATTTCTGGGGTTGGTGACTATGCTGAAAGAACAGGGTAGTAATGAGAAATCTGCTTGGGTCAAGTTGAGGCAGGATTTGGGAAAGGTTTCAAGTGAAACAATGAGACAAAGCAGCATCTGATTTAGCGTGAGCTTGCAAATATTTTGTCCCACCCAAGATGTCATTTTTTAATTATCTGTGGAATTATTTCACCTGTAGCACGCTCTTTTTTCCCTTCATTTAGTTCACTTTGTAAATAATCAGAAATGCAATTTCAAAATGAAGAGATGAAAAACCTCGTTAAAAAGAGTATCTCAAGCATTTTTGGCATTTCTGAGGTGCAACGTGCTGTGCTGATAGCATAAACCAGCAATATCTGGCTGCTCTTACTTGCTTTCTCCTCTCCATCCCCAACTTCATTTTTCTATCTGTTTTTACTTCACCGTGCAGATAGTATGATCCAGAGCTTTGGGGGAGCAAACAGATGGTTTGAAAGAGGGGTTGCACAGTCCTCTTTCCTGCTTCATTTGAGGTTGGTAGTGGCAGCACCTGGGCAGCGACCGAAGAGCAGGCAAGTGGCACGTGGATGGGAAGGGACACAATGGCTGTGATGGGGAGCTCCTCAGGCTGGGCATGGGGTGCCCCTCCTGCAACTGGTGTGTCATCTCAAGGCCGTCACAGGGACTGACAGGGACGTGGAAAGAGCAGCACAGATGTAAGAGGTGTATCTGAATTTCCTGAGCTAGGAATATGTTGGTGTCGGTCTATAAAAGCCACAAATTTCACCAGCTAAAGGTCAAAGTGATTACAGAGTCTATGATGTTTCCTCCTGGGAAGGAGACAGCAGGGGCTGTGGTTGTAGGTTTTCACCTTCTACAGGCTGGCTTGGAAAGTGTTAAATCCCAATCTTCCCTGTAGCCAGGTTATGCCATTAAGGCAGAATGAATAAGGAAACAATCAATTTAGAAACAGGGCTTGGCTTACCTTGCAGCTTGGCTGGTGAAAATTGCTGCCTTGGGAGGTGGGAGTGAGGCGGCTTGGAGCTGGAGCTGCAACGATGCTCTTAGCTGTGCCGGTGCCACCAGCCGAGTGCTGGGGCCCCTGCCTCTGTTTAAGAGAGAAAAGAACCTCATCACGATCACCCAGTACTTCTGGGACAGAACCAAAAGCCCCATGAAGCTCACAAAACCACCAAGGCAGAGTAAGACTTGCAGCTGGCCTTCTGCAAGCACCTCACCTTTGGGGTGGAGGACCTACTTCTGATCCCCCTGTGCTAGCGTCAGTGAGGAGCATCGCTGCTGAAGGTGGCATTGCCCTAACTAATACTGAAGGGGAGGGCCGTTACCTTCCCATACCTGTTGGTGGGGAGGCTGGTGGTGCCAGGAGGGTGTGCTAGCTGGGGTGCAATGGTTAGAGAAAAGGGTTGCAAGCTGGGTGCCTCCTTTCTCATCTCTTTCAGTTAATGACAGTTAATAGAAAGGGATTTCTTTGCTGCTTTAATCCTCGGTGACTTACTTGGCAGTTTCTGGACTCCTTCAGAAAGGATTCATGCAGAAAAACTCGTCAGGTTTTTTTTTTTTAATAGTGGCTGGAGGACCATCTACTGATGGCCTCTGCTGCCTGTGTTGATGAAGCGAGCTCCAACTTTGTATTCCAGCACCTGAACAGCCTTCTCTTCCTTCTGCCTCCCCAGGTGTACGACTTTGCACTATCGCCAGGACCTCCCGCCAACCAGCATCATCATCACCTTCCACAACGAGGCCAGGTCGACCCTGCTAAGGACAATTCGGAGGTAAGAGCTGACAGTCCACTCTTAAAAAAGGGGTGAGTGGGCTAGAGGTTTTTGTGAATAAAGGCAGAATCTGTTTGCACTCCCGGCAGCAATGGGACCAGACCTACCAGCTACGATCTCAAAGGATTACTGGGAGAAATTAGTGTGAAAGCTGGTCTCTGAGAAGTAGGTTTTACAGTGGGATGCTCAGGAAAGTAAGTGGCTGTGCTCCCTTTGTAGGGTCTGGCACAGGACACTCTTGAGGGAGCAGCAGAAGATTAGGCAGAGGCTGGGATAAGAGGTTTTATATCCAGCTGGCTATCAGTGCTCAGCTGTATTTTGTCCCAGACCTCTAGGGACAGCTATTATTCTGCAGATGTCTGCTCCGGTACTGCTGTTTGAGCTCCTCCAGTGACCCATCGAGTGCTAGAAAGGCTTGCTAATTGAGAAGCCCTAATGGTGTACATGCGGGCTGGATTTTCAAGGACGGTTTCTGTACTCCTCTGGATACACAGTGGAGCACTCTGGGCATGTGGCCATTCCTTCATTTGTCAGTTTGTTCTTGGCTGTGTTTTGCTGTAGTGGTTAGAATAAAGGCTTCATTTTCACTGCAGGTTTTTGAAATCAGCGTTTAATCCCAATGTGTGCCTTGAATCTGCAAGTTCTCTTCTGGGAAGATGTAGTGTCCACCACACCTTCGAGGGGTCTCTCCCCAGGTCTCGGCCGGTGGGCTCCTCTGTAGTGGGCTTGGGTTTGCTCTGCTCTGTGCCAGTAATAAGTGTTTTGCAGGTGGGTCTCAGGCCCACCTAGTGAAGGTTTGTGCCCCGCTGCAAGCCTTGTCAGTTAAACCCTGGCATCCCCAGGGACCCCTTGCCATTGTCGATACTGGTCAGACTGGGGTTGCTGGCTGGGGGGAGGCTTCAGCTGTGCCCTGTTCACCGTCAGGGCCTCTCTGGGCTCTTCTCTGAAAGCAGCATCCTTCCTCAGGTGAACGCACTCAGTGCCACAAGTGAGTTTGACAGTCCTGAAATTGAATTCCTGCTTTGTTTTATGGTTTCGTGCCCAATCCCATCTCCTTCGCTTCACACTTAATAATTGATCACCGCTTTCTCTCTCTAGGGTGTGTGGATTTCGGGTGTGCACAGCACTGACGCTTGGTGCTGTGTACGACCTCCTTGATCCTGGCCCTTCTCTTTTATCTTTACAGTGCCTTGCATAGGTTTACCATTCTCCAGAACCCATTGTAACAGAGATGGCAAGGCAAAGCCAAGGGCAGTCCTCTCGCCCCTGAGATACAGGGTGCTTATAACATGTAAAGTGCAGGGATGGACCTTAATCGCATTTCTCCCCATAACTCAGCATTTGACTGTCCTGGTGTGTACCGTCATGAGTGATGTTGTCACATGAGAGATGTTAGACCTGTGATATGGCTCATATGCCTGGATTCCCCATGTCTGGCTTCAATAGAGAACTGTTCGATTGCAATGATGACAAGGTTAGAACTATAGGTAGTTTGAATTTTTCCTTCTTCCTCTAGGATATCGTCCTCTGAAGTTTCTGATTTCCCAGCTATAAAAAGACTTTCTTCCTTGTTCCTCTTTTTTTCTTTGCTTAACTTAGTTGCCTTTACTGCCTTCCTTACCCAGTTGCATCTGATTTCCACCACAGCTTTGCCCCTGTGCGCTGCTACTCCCTGCTCACCTGCCCCGGCAGCTCCAGCGCTCGTGTTTTGTCTGTGGGGAGGATTCCCCCAGCTCTGGGGCCCCTTCTGAGCTCTCTCTCCTGACGGCTGATCTCCAAACGGTGCCGGAGCCCTGTGGAGCATCCCTCTGAGCTGCACCGGAGACAAGCCTGGGCAGTGAGGAGCTGAGATGACAGCCTTGGGTCCCCGTCTCCCCTGCCTCTCCCTGGGCTGAGATCCTGAGCTCTCCTGAGCTGACCCTCATTCTTCGGGTCCCCAGGGGTTGGAGATGACCTCCTGGCATCAGGATTCACTGCTTTCCTCCTGGATGTAGTTCTTAAAGGCTTGCTTTGATCCAAGCGGCCCTAGGGGTACCAGCCCTTGGTGGCAAGTCGTGCTGGTGATGTGGCCCCCACTTTTCTCCTCTCCGGCCATGATTGTGCATGTATTGTCACCTCCCTGCCTGTTTTTGGACCCAGCTGAGAGCTCATCTGCCTCTTCAGCCTCTGTAGGTTAATTTGCTGTGCCTTCTGACTGCTCTGGGTTTTTTTCCCCACTTGTTCAGCAAATGCTTAGTTTAATTGGATCTTCCAGATAACTCCATCCCACGGTGGCTGTAACAGCATGGATCATTTTCCATGGCCGTTCAAAACAAACTCTGTCCTCCTGACAGTGCTTTGTGCCTTTTGGAGCAGTCTGTGGCCAAGTGTCTCCATGTGCTTTGAGCACAGCAGTGACTAAGACAGGCACCTCTTCTGCCCCGTTCTCTCCAGGACATCTCCACAGTGTGCTCTTGATAGAACCAAGGTGACAGATGAACAGACGGAGGAACAGAGAGGTGATTTGTCTATGGCTGGTGGAAGATTTTGGGTTGCAAACCTGGTTTCCCGATTTCCAGCAAATTGAGTTTTCCAGCCTCATTGCAAAATGAATGTTCTCAGTTAATCACTGTGGCAGGAGCAAGGAACAGGTCAAAGGGACATTGCTTGGCTTGTCCAAAACCATGGGTGACGGGTCACCATCCCCCCAAAAGGAGCACTTCTTACAGGACCCTATGTAAACCCGGAGAAGCGGCAGAGGGAAATGCTGGTGGAGGATCCTCTAGCAGGGGAGGAAATCAGTTCTTGCAGAAGGGACCACGTACCTGCCAAGCAGGAGGGCCTGTGCTATTCCTACGCTTTTCCTAAGTGCTTGAGAGCTTTAACACTCCCCAAGTGCTGAGGTTGAGCTCTGCAAGTGCTCTGACCCGTGAAGCAGCGGCACCAACACGTGGCCTCGGCAGCACCCTTTACACGAGTCACATTGGGAGTGTTGGGGACGGTTCGTTTATGAACAATTTGCATCGTCAGAGCTATTGGGAAAAGCTAGTGGACTGTGTTGAATAATGAATTAATTTAAAAGTTTCATGATCTTTTCTCTGACCATTTGCCAACTGGAAGAAAAGGAGGAAAAAAAAACCAAACCCAACAACTAAATTAATCGAATGCTCAAATCTCTGCAAATTATGTAGTCAGCATTTGTAAATGCCTATGTGGCTGCGCCTGTGAATACGTACAAGTGTCCAGGTATGTCATGAGGAAGGAAAATAGAAACAGGGAAAAGAGGCCAGAAAGGAGGAGATGGTGAAGAGCACAGTAGCTCTGGAGATTATTTTTTTTGTACTGTGCAGACGGTGAAACAACAATTGGGTGGTTGTTTCAGCCACTCACTTGTCGAATGACCCTGGACAAGCTTCTTATCCCCCTGCGGTTCAGTTTCACATATTTCAAGCTCCAAGGCTCGGTGCATTAAAGATGGTGAGAGTCTCCAACAGTACGGGCATGGGACCGTGTGAGTAAACCCAAGGAGGGAAGGCAGGAGCAAGGGAGAAAATAAGAAATACAAAGGCATTTAAAAAAACCCCAACAACTATTTCTTCTTTCTTCTCTTTCCATCCTGTGCTAGCCTGGATTTAGGAAGGGAATCCAGCTTATTGCCCAGCCCTGGCTGCCCAGCTCTTCCAGAGGGGAGCTTAAGGATGTCCCCAAGGCCACAGCAGTCACTGGAGGAGAAGGAGCAGCGTGGCCAGGAAGGACGTGCTCCTCATCACCTGGGACCAGGCTGGGTGCTGGGACTCTTGACAGCGATGGGTGATAGTGCTTCCCTGTCTTGTAACCCCGTGTGGTTAGGGGGATGAGAATATCATGCCTTTTTCTTTGCTGTCCCTCTGCAGGCATTGGCACGCTCACGTGCCGAGATGCGGCCGCTGCTGGGGGACCAGTTGTGCTTTCAGGGCTTGATGCGGTGTGGCATCCTGTGCTGAGGTCTGAGGGGAGCAAGGCTTGGTGCGTGCCCCATTCCTGGAAGCATCCCTGGGAGCGGCGGGGGGAGAAACGTTGCCTGCCCTGGAGGCAGGGCTGGGGGAGGCAGAACTGGAGGCAGCCTGGGGTGATGCTCAGCTCCCGGACCATCAGTGACCACCATGCTGTGACTTTCCCCAGTGAGGTGGTTTTGGGAGCTTGATGGCCAGTCAGTGCTGGCACAGGCAAGAGAGGAGCGTAGGAGGCTGTCGTGCTAACAGGAGACAGTCCTGTTTACTCTGCTGAGTGGTCTTTATTTATTTATTCTTCAAACTTGCAGCCAGGGAGCTCGGAACAGGAATAAGGAAACTTAATTATTTACCTCTCACTGACAAATCAAAACACATCCTTTGGCAAAAGTCCTGATGCGAGTGCTGTGAATACCACATCAAATATTTAGATGATGAATTAGCAGAGAGAATATGCCTTTCATTTTCCAGTGCTCGTAAGTAAGAGGAGTGACGTCCTGGACAGCCAGCACCTCACACCTTCCCCCGGTGCCACCACCTTGTCTGCATCCCGACGCACCTGAGACAGGGAAATGACAAAGCCACGGGCCTGCCTTAGGAAGCAGTGGCACCGTATAGAGTCTGTGCCATAACTGAAACGAGCCTGATTAAAGAAGCAAAAACAAGCCAGGTGTTGCACAGAAACTGTATAATTAGCACTTTGTGCTGACTTTTTTTTATTTCTTTTTTTTTTTTCTGCTATTTGCTTAAACCCTGGACTTTTTTTTTCTTAATTTGCTAATCATCTCTCGCAGTGACTAAGTACACAGCCCTCCATGCGCCTTTACCTTTTGATGTTAACATAAGAGAACTCTTGAATTTCAAAGAGCTTGGTGGGTATTTGAAAGAATAAAATGCGAAAGCCGCAGTGTAATCAAAGCTCATTATGGTTATTCTTGGTGTGATGTCTCTCTTCCTACATAATTAGCCATTTTGGGTTGTTGAAGCAGTTCATTTTGATGGAATTTTTCTCTCCGTGCTCTTGGTCTGATTTTGATAATTGTGACCCTTGGCCCTTTCAAGACTTTATTATACTCGCAAAGGTGTGGTTTGTTTTTTTTTTTTTTCCCCCCTAACCAGTCCCAATATGTTGCCATGGAGAGAATTAATGGGTTCATGAATTCCTGGGGATCGATGTCCACTGTCACCTCTCTAAAGCAACTGGTATTCTGGGTGATGACCAAAAACATACCAACCTTTGGTCAGAAGGTCTGAACTCCTCCCTGCAAACATTTTCCATGTCTTACATGTCAGGGTGACTTTTGCGCTGCTCTTTGTTTGGAGATTAAATTGTTGGATCCTGTGCTTACCTCTGGGTAGATGGAAAAGGATCCCAACAAATTGTTGAGGAGGACAGAAGAAGGACCTTACGATGAAAATTTAAGGTGAAGTTCTCCATGGCTACATCTGCATAATGTCTGCTAAAGCCATTGAAACAAAGAAAATTTCAGCATCAACTTTTCAAGATAATTCAGCAGCAAATCTGGTCTTAATGGGCTGAGTAAGCGTAAGCACTTTCTGGACTAGAAGCATGAGTTTTGATGGTTAACAGGTCTTTTGGTGATTTAAGGGAGAAAGTGTTGTGATCTCTGGCTCAACAGAACTTAAAAGCTGTTTTGATTTGTTAAAATACGCCCATCACTGCAGTATACCTACCTATGTTTGATTTCAGGGGAAAAAAAATCTATAAATAACAGGAGGACTTCAAAGCACTATAATATTAATTGTCTTCTGATTTTGCCCATATAAAAGAAAAAAAAAAGCCATGCACACACATAAAGAAATAAAAGAAAGTACAGAAAAAAAATCAAAGCTGAGCAAAGGCACAAGTAATAGAAAAGCTGGCTTTGAATTTTTAAAAGTGCTTTTGTAGTCTATCTGAAAAAAAAAATCCCTGTAACATCAAAAATGTGCAGGATTCGGTGCCTCTGTTTCCTGTCGTCCCCGAGGAGCACCGCAGGAGGGGTGTTTATAATCTCCTCTGTTTCCAGCAGCATGGGTGCATTATCGTGTGATTAACGGAGCAGAGGTACAAAATAAGTTGGCGATGTGAATTTGGCTTGGCTGAAAAGGCAGCACGCTTGCTCTCGGCCGCATTGGGAAGTGGGCTGTGGCTGCTGTGGATCTCTTTGTGCCTGCAACAAGCGGCCCTGAGCTTAGCGGCAGCATTGGGGCTCGCAGGTGTCTGCGCATAGATTTGCAGGGGCAATAAGGAGCTCAAAGCCTGCTGAAATCAATGGACATCAGGTCCCTTAGAGCCCTGGTAGACCCAGCCTTTGGACCACCCTCACCAGGGCTTTATTCACTGGAGATTTGGGACAGTGTCGCACGAGGGAAGTGATGGGAGAGGGCTGCGATGGTGCGGAGTGAGGCTGCTGGACATTGCCAGGGATGCTGTGTCACCCTCGGTGGTGTCTGTCATTAACCCCATGGAAGGATGATGGTTCATGGAGCCAGAGCAGTCCTCGGAGAAGTCCTTCCCTCAGCAGTCAGCATGCTGACTTTTTTCCCCCCTTGCTCTGGTCAGCCCTCTGCATCCCACAGATGGCCATCGTTGGCTTTCAGGGGACCCTGATTTACGGGGTGACAAGCCGAGGCACAGAGTTGACAGAAAACTGCTTAAACTGGGAGCAGCAGGAGCCTGCAGCTGAGCAGAGGCTGGGCTGCACATCTCCTTGGCCCAGCACCTTGAAAAGGCTCCACGCTGGATTTTCTTCCGTAAGAGGTGCCCTGGGGGGGAATTCCCCCAAGGCACTGAGTACTGCTTAGAGCCCGGGTCTGAGACCACAGCCCAGTGCAGCAGTTTTGGTTGAGTTATTCTTGCTGGTACCAGCAAAAGCAGAATCAGCCCCTTTGCGACTGCCTTCCTGTAGAGTTAAGCCCTGCATTGCACTTCTGGCAGCCCAATCTATAGGGGAGACTGGGTGGAGGCAGGCTTTGAATGGTCAAATTGCCCACTGCCAACCCCGCCTCCTGCTCTCCATGGGTTATTTATGTATTTTGCTGGGTTTTTTTACAGGTCTGCTTCTTTCCTGCAGGTTTCACCAAGTTAGGTTTCCAGGCAATCAGCTCTTGTTAAATATTCTGCTGAGCATGATATTGCTCTCCTGTCTCTCTGTACTGATGCTCAGCTGTGGTAATTTGCTGAACTCAGCTCTCACATATGGGGATTTTTTTAAAAAATAACAAACCTATTAATAGTAATAATTAAAAAACACTTGACAGGTGGGAACTGCACATCTAAATTGTTCTGTGTGTCCCAGCGGGAGGAGAGGCATTCGACCACTTTTTCTAATACTTTGTGCAGGCTGCGGGTGTGGGTGAGGTGATGCTCTCTAACCCCGCTTGGTGCAAGCCTTGGTGATGCTGGGGTGGCCACAGCAGCTCCTGGCTGTTGGGGATCCCACCACGACTGCTGCTTAGGGGACAGAGGCTTTCTCTTCCTTCCCACCTCAACCTTAAGGCATCTGAAGTGGGGGAAAATCATGGCTTTTGCCAAGATCCTGAAACTGGAGGAGGCAGGGATTGTCTTTCCAGGGAAAGTAATTCTTGAAAGTGGTTTTTGAGGAGCTCCACAAGGGAGGTGCCAACCTTACCCACTCTGATCTGAGATAAAACCCCCTTTTTTTCAGGATTTCTGCTGGGGAAAAATAAACCAACACCAAACCATGGAGGGAGGATCCTCATCCCCCGGGATGCCCTGTTCTCCTTCCAAAAAAATCCAGCTCAACTCTCTCTCTCTGGAGGGCTGTAATTCCGGTACCTGGTGGGGTGGGGGTACACCAGCGCAGGCAGAAGGCACCTGGCAATAGGCATAGATGCTCCAAGCCCTCCTGGGTGGGGTGGGCTTCTGGTTTCTCATCAACAAGTTTTCATCAGAGAAATGCAGCCCTTTGGGTGAATGTCCTCAGATATTTAGGGGTGATGCTGTGAGACCCTTCCAGGTTCCTGCCAGCTGGTGGCTCCCAAGCATCCAGGTCCTTCAGGCATCATGCGCTTCAGAGCCCTCTTGACTGGGGTATGAGCCAGGGATATGGTTTTTCAGACTTCCAGACTTTTTGCCAGAGATTTGGGAGCCTGAGAGACCTGGGGAAACCTGTTGATAAGGATCTGGAGGTATCAGGGGCTTCGAGGTTGTTAGCCCATAGGGTGGCTGCCCTCTTATGCCAGGTTTGAAGGTTTTTTCCTAACCCAGACCAGAAGGCAGACTCAGGTGTGAAATTTGGGGGGATTTTAAATCCTATGTGAAAAAAGAACCACGCTCAGGATGAAGGCAAAGAAGTTTAAATGCTGGAAAAGTCCATACAACCCAACTGGCATTATCAAAGCCCAAGTCAAGCACTTGGAAGATTTTTGGGATGCCCTGGGGTTTCTGCTTCAAGAAGTCAGCTTTGACCCTTTGCTGGGGTAGGATTTTAAGCACGTGTAATTCTGCCAACTTCTGCGCCACGTAAGAAAGGGGAAGAACAGGTCTAGACTTTTTAATAATAATAATAATAAACCTTGGTAGCATAATTAAGGCAAGATTGTGGCTTTCAGCCACGTTTCACAGTATCTGTCCACCTGGAAGGAGCTGTGAACCACATCCTCCAGCCTCTCTCTTTCATTAAATAGGCGGGCTCCAACCCTGCTCTTATCCTCTCGGCAGTCTCTGAAACGCAGTCAGCTCACGGATAAAAACAGGAGTTGTCCTGCCATGGCTGTGAGCTCTGTAAAGATGGGTTTGAGCTGCGTAATTTTCTCTGTGTTGGCTCTGCTGTCGGCAGACACTGTGTCATTAGGCCCGGGAGAGGTGGCAGGGTGATGGCAGCTTTGCTGTAAGCCCCGTTAGGAAACTTGGTGCGGTTTGCATGTTGCTGAAAAGCCGGTTTCTCCTGACTTTATGTGGAGTTCTGCTTTTGCTCACAAAGGTGGAACGGGTGAATGTCAGCTGTGTCCCAGGAACACCGGGCACTTGGCTCTTAGATCAGGCTACAAGGAGCTGATAACCAGGGACTGTAAGTTGGTGGGGGGTGGTTTCTGGGTCTTATCTAGTATATTCTTTCTGGAAATCCAAGTCTGGTCTTCTGTGCTTTGGCAGGGATCAGTTGCTAGGCTTGTCCCCGCCATTTGCTGGGTTGTTGAGTTGGTCAAACACTATTATGGATTTTCTCTCTTCGT
>NW_009631239.1:3940-5036 GCF_000690535.1 Cariama cristata | reverse complement strand
CTGAACCGCGCCCCAGTGCACCTCGTCCATGAAATCATACTAGTGGATGACTTCAGTGATGATCGTAAGTGACCCTTTCTGTGTTAAAAGCGAGGGGCTAAACCGAAAAGGCCTGTTAGAGACTGGGATTTACACAGACAGGGAGGAGTGCTGAAGTGGAAGGAAATTTAAAGCTCCGTAGGTGTGGAGAGCAAAGCCCGCTGTGCCAGGTTTGCGTCGCCACATGGAGAATTCCAATTCCAAATGATGAAATCTCTTATGAAAATAATACAAGAAAACTGCATGGCAAGTCATTTTTATGCCCAGTAGACATGAATCCAGTCCTTACGCAGTTGTATCCTGGCAAGGCCATGGTGTGTGTGATCTGTCTTTCAGCTGCAGCCAGGAGCAGTTCTGGGTTGACACCCCTGGAATTACAGAGGGTAATGGCAATCTGACCCCCTTGACATATGCATATGTTCTGCATACGTTTACGTAGGTGGCCAGCAACTCTTGATTATTTTTTTTTCACCCATGTAAAGAGGATTTCCTGCATGGGTTGCCCGTTTCTGAGCTGCACCATATGTAATGCTGTATGCCACAGACAGCCTGTGTCCTCCTGCCATGCTCTCCCGCTTAATAGTCGGGCTCAAGTGAAATCAATAGGTCTGATCTCCAACGGAATTCGGTAGCTGAAGCCCTGGGAACTCTCAGGGAACCAGCCCAGCTAAAGACCTTGTCCAGCGAGACGGGCGAGTGGAAGATCCAGGTGCTGAGATTAGGTGCTCAAAAAAACTGTCTCGGGCATAAAAAGGATGACAAAATACACCTAGGCTGAGAGGTCCGTGGCACTTACATTTCAAGGAGCTGCAAAATGTAGTGATTTACTAGGAAACATGAAAACAAAGCCAGAGAGATTTTTTTTTTTTAAAAAAAAAAAAAGGATCTATGCTTTGCTTTTGGATGTTAGAGAGCATTAGGGACAGATTTCACACGAGACCCGCTTCTCGGCATCGACACCTCCCTGGGAGGTGGCTGAAGGAAGGGGTTGCACTGATCACGGTGAGCTTTGGAGCAACTCCAGTGCCGGGGGGGGGGCGGGCTGGTCAGGGCAGAG
>NW_009631239.1:0-3911 GCF_000690535.1 Cariama cristata | reverse complement strand
GGGGCTGGCAGAATGGCTGCGACGGAGAAGAGGAGCAGGGGCAAGGACTTGAGCTGCCCTGGCGTACGGCAGAGCAGGGTTTTTGAAGGGTGGAGGAAGTAAATGCTGGGTATTTGGCTAAATGGACAAAGCGCTTGCCTTCCTGAAAGGAGAAAGGTTTGTAGAAAAGCAGCTCCCCCGTTGCAGCGTGGCCAGGGGCATGAGCTGGGGAGAAGCAGCAAGGCTGGGTTTAAACTCAGCCCAGGGCACGAGTTGGGAGCCTGTTTCCCGTGTAACTTAGAGCAGCCCCTCGGCTACTCAAAATCAGTGCTTCTCAGCTGTCTTACATCTTCTTTCCTGTGATAATCTGAGCCTGCTGGCATCTACTCTGCATGCATTTACATAAAATACATGTATTTGCATAATACACTATACACACACGGTCAGTTTTTTCCCCGCAACCCACCCCAAGCAATTGATGCTTTTATCTCATGCCCAGTGGCGTCTCGTTTCTCACCTCTCTGCCTGCTGACCTTTTATTCGCTGGGATGCAGTTGTTCTGCACGCAGGTTCCCACTATTCCCTGCAAATTTATATCACAGGTCTGTAGCCAGCACTTGCCACTTGCAACGCAGCTCTGTACCTGCGTTGTTAGGGGTGGGGGTATGGCGATGTCTTTTGTCCGTGAAGGTTGCTGGAAGGGATGAAAGCACTCAGAGGTGCGGGCGGGCGGAGGGGATGGGACACACATGTGTGTGTCTAGAGTGCCGAGGAAGAAGAGGCAAAGTGGTGTGAGGCACAAAGGGGATGTGGAGATCACGGTGTGGGCATGCAGAGGTAGAGGGGGCTGTGATGGGTGCACCTGCCTGCAGACCCAGCTCGGACCCTGCCCTGGCATCCTCCTCCTTGCTGGGAGGAATCTGAGTGAGGAGGGATGCTGGGGCTGCAGGCAGCACCAGGACCTCCCTAGTTCGGGTGTAGGTGGCTGTCGGGCCTCTCTGCACCATGGAGCTGCTGCCCAGGGTATGAGGAGCCCCCAGCTGCTTCATGGGGCTTGCTTTGACCATCCCTTTCTCCTCACTGATGGTTTGCAGGCAACCTCAGGAAGCTCCCGCCCGGCCAGGCAGGCATACATCAAACAGCTTCTGTGTTGCTTTGCAGCTACCAAAAATAGTCATTTGCATTAATGTGCAAAAAGTCAGATTGTGACCCCAACCACAGCTTTTCTATGCTGACTTTGCAGTGTAATTCAGCTGTTCTCGGTGTAAATTTGCTGCGTTTACACTAGTTTTATGAAAACTGCTGCTGTGCCAGTCCTGATTGACGCTGTACGAGCTGAGGGCTAAGGCTGTTGTGCCCCAGCAGTGCCATCACCCTAACAAGCCATCAGCCAGCCCAGGGTGGGGTCCCCTCCCTGCTCCCACTCTCCCCCTGGACCATTTCTGCTGCCAGAGCCGCCATCAGCGCTGAGGGTGACTTGTCCCCCCTTTGTGTTTCCCAAGCTGACGACTGCCGCTTGTTGGGCAAACTCCCCAAGGTGAAGTGCTTGCGGAACGGACGGCGAGAAGGTAAGAGCTGCCAGCCCGTGACCCCACCAGATTTTGGGAGGGGTGAGAGTGATGGAGTGGGGGAGACCTCTGTGGAGTGGGCGACAAGGGAGGTCAGCGGATCCTGGAGGTGGGGGGCTCTGATAAAAGGAGATATGATAAAGGGCTGGGATTTGAAATGGATCCCCCCTCTCTCACTGAAAAAGATGGGACTATTAAGATATCCAATGAGGCTCAGCTGTAGCTTATTAGCCAGAAAATTAGAACAGGCAAAAGAAAGCCCCGGGTCTTATTTTTAAAGATGTTTGCTCTAATGAAAGAGAGGAGATCTGCTCCTGCTGCTTCTGTGAGATTTTTTTATTAAAAAATAATTAATTATATTTGAAAGATTAAGAAGGGCTATATGGAGGATGAATGTATGTCCTACTGGGCCGCTGTTAACCTTTTGAGACATTTTCCGGCTCCCCATAGCCTGAATGGATGTTGTCAAGTCCTGCTTTGCAGTATTAGGAAAATGAAAAACAAAGAAGTTTTTTCATGCTGAAAATTAAAGGTGTGAGTCCAGGTGTGCGTTGGGTTGGGGAGACTGAGGAGCAGCGAGGGTTTGTCTGTGGATTCTTTCTGTAGAAGGTTTCAGCTCTATGGGTCTGGTGTCAGGGTGGCATCACCCCTCCCGGGTGTAAGGGACAGACCTGCTTCAGCATTTTTTCCATAGGCCTCCACCCCCTTCTCTCGTGTGCTGTGGGGTTACGTATGTGCTCACCCCCAGCACTGGATGGACTGGCAGGTACTGGTGCTCTGTAAAGCAGCCAGGATTTGGGAACCCAGCCTGGTGGGCTTACCTCATTTAACACATCACTGAAGCTGTATCCCTCAGGACCTGCCAGGATTTGGGGAGGGCTGGGGTGGGTACAGCAGACTGTACCTGCCCACGAGATCTTAGAAGTTGCAGAGAGCGCTACAGGGACAACCTGCGTTGCAGGAGGTGACCTTGGCAAATGCTAGATTGCTCCAGGCTTTGTTCTTCTGTCCCTCTCCCTCCTGCTTGGAGGCTGTTGCTTGACCCCTTTCCTCTAGGGAATTTTAATATGAAAGTCAATGACCTCCTTCTGCATGGACCTGATGTATGACTCCTCCCTGAAACCCTTCTGTCTATCTGCCTCTATCTCCCCTCATGTTACCACTGTTTCTCCTTCATCGAGAAGCTCTGCTCCCCTTGAGCAACCTGCATGTCCTCTTGTTTGCCAAGGGACCATCTCCTTTCTTATGTTGTGATTCGCTTGAGTGACACTCCTGTATAAATAGGAACAGAGCATCTTTAAGAGCAGTGATTTTGCCAAAGAGTCTAGTGTGAAATCCATGCATGCAGCTGTTTTCCGTGACCTTCCTCTTTATTCATTTTTCTCTCTCACAAATGCATGCAGCAATCCATCTCCAGCTTCGAAGGACTCTAAATTCACCGTCAGGGCCCTGATGAGCGAAGCGGGCTCTTAGCACCTTGAGAACCGACCCTCTTCTGTTGGTGGAAATTGTATTCCCTTTGAGCTGCAGATCAGCGGTGCCCCCAGGGTGGGAGAGAGATCTGGGGGTCACTGTGGCACGGAAAGGGGTACAGCAAGGGAAAGTCAGCAGTCTAAGAAAAACCTAACTCTGGCACAAGGTGATCCTGCCCTCGACTCCCCTGGCTCGTTCCCCACCAACTTCGATCTGTGTAAGATTTATTACCTGTAGGGGGTTATGAAAGCATTTTGAGTCGTGTTTTGCCCCCGAAGGTAACAGCAGAAATAATTGCGCAAATTAAGGATTGGCATAAGTGCCATAAGTCATTAATCTTGGTGGAGCCATGTATTTGGTTTGGTGACCTTGGGAAATGGTTGGCACGCCTTGCAGCACTGGAAAGGAGGCAGTGAACTCGAGCCGTGTTTTATCTGAATGGGATTTGGATGGGTCAATACCAAGGAGGTGCACGGCTGCAGGAGACCATGCTGGAGGAGCCCGGGGACGTTGCCCAGCCATCAGGGCGGCAGCTGATGTGATGTGTCCCTGAACAGGTCTGATCCGGTCCCGAATCCGAGGGGCAGATGTGGCACAAGCAGGAGTCCTGACTTTCCTTGACAGTCACTGTGAGGTGAATAAGGACTGGCTGCTCCCTCTGCTGCAGAGGATCAAAGAGGTGAGTGCTCCCGAGAGACCAGGGCCACCTTCAGGGGATGCGTCGCTGATGTTCACCTCCTCTTCCTCCTCAATGGGCATGCCCACCCAGCCGTAACCAACTGCATGCAGGCATCCCAGTAAGAAAGCAATGAGTTTTTGGGGTGCAAAGTGGCCTTTTCTGGTCTTCATCCACCCAGCAGCCAGGTGGGGTTGTCTCCGTGACTGGGAGAG
>NW_009631238.1:0-4355 GCF_000690535.1 Cariama cristata | reverse complement strand
TTATATTATTATATTCTTATATGTTATCTTAATTACATTACAGCATTTGACAGCAAGAAGTCTTAAGTAGAGAGCAGAGTTAGTTGGTTAAATAGAAACTTGACGAATGTATACGTGGGAAGTAATGAAATAATTTTTCTGACTACATCAAGTTATTAAAGTAGCAGACACTAACAAAAAGTCTGGTGTTATATAGGTTTTTTATAATCACACATTACTCTTTGGGGGCAGCGGAGAAGTATGTGCTGTTTAAAAAGATACAGATTTTTGGTTGGTGCAAAAAACACTAGAGACATATTTTAGATTAGTTAACAGCACATATTATTGCATCAACTATTGTCTGACATACTCATTTTTACCAGTTTAATGAAAAAAGTAAGTTACTATGAAGACCTGCAAAGAATCACAAACTTACTACATAACGTTGCACACAGATTATCTAAACACACATTCGAACAACTGAATCCCAAGTTACAGTGAATTCAGAGGAGCAGCTATATGCACACTTATGCAACTGCACAGGTGTGAAAAAGAAAAATAGTGTTTTGAAAAATTACAGTGATGTGTAACGATGCGTCTGCATTGCCACCTGTTTGTGCTAGCATGGAAAGTAGAAATAGCTGGCTAATTCAAGTCTCTAAGTCAGTATTACCCTTTCTTCAGGCAGAGAGAGAGAGAGAGAGAGAGATGTGTGTGTGTATTTATATACATATGAAAAAAACTATTCATCAACTCTCTACATGGGAAATGGAATACAGTATAAGATTAGAGATGAAAAAATACTAAAGAACATGCATAAAGTATGAGATTCCCGATCTGAAAAGCTACAATACTGTGTTCTGAAGGAGAAAGATACTACACAATAAATTCATACTAACGTTAGGGAACTGCAGAAGAATCAATCATTTTTTTCAAGGTATTTGAAGATTACTGTACTACAAAAAGTACAACAGTAATGCACACACAGGCAAATGCTATTTTCCATCAGATGCACAACTGAGAAAGGAAAAAAAAAAGTTAAGACTGAGTCCTATGTAGAGCAGATAGTAAATGATAATGGTATTTTCCCAAAATTTGAGTCAACAGCACTCACTGCTGTACAATCAAAATAGAGGGGGGCAGAGAACAGGGAGAGAAAAATCAGTAAATCGAAGTAATACTCTACTGTTAAAATTGAATTTTAATTGGGTAAATACTGCTTTTAGCAGCCATTTTTGTGCAATCAAGTTATTTTACAACCATCTAAGCAATAGCTGCTTCTCTTCACAAATCTCTGAAGGTACGGACAAAGAATGGAAAGTAATTCTAAGCTACAGTCAATGTAAAAGTACGTCTTTTATCTCAGCAAGTATTCCACAAGAAAAGTACAAATTCATTCTGGTTATTCATAAAATTCCATAACAACAGACATTGCCTGGAATCTCAAAATCCTACCAATCAGCTTGATCTACCAGTGATCAAGCTGACCAAAAGGCAGATTAATAAAACACATTTCATCACAGAATCCTTAAGGGACCAATGTTAAGCTATTACACCCATTAATTAGCTAATGACTGAAGAGATTTAACTGACCTTTGTTTAATCAAGAAAACTATGTTCTAAACTGTTATCTAAAGGGAAACAGTAAGGGGGCAGGGATAAAAAGGTTGGTGGGCTTCATTGTTTAGTACCTTGGTAACCACATGTGATTTAAATTTCCTATACTTTTCTAAAACCCCAGGTTCAGCAAGCCACATTCCGAATATATAGTCATTTCAAGATTTAAAACAAGAGAAACCTTGAAGTGAGGCACCAACTCGGTCAATGACACTTTCTCCTTATTTGAAAAGGAGATCTAATAGCAGCTAACTCAACTGTTTGTTCTTACAGCAGAAATGCATCCGTCTCTATAAAAAGGAATTAAAATTCACTGCAAATAAGCAACTTTGAGGGGATGACGAAAAAAAGAAATGCAATACACCTTTTTGAGTTCTGCGTGACTTTAGGAACTGGCACACGTTATACTCTTGTTCTGTCCACCACGACGTTTAATCTCACTAACATTCGCCTGCTGAAACATTTTTTACAGCTGACATTTTCTCAAACACCAAGACCTTCGGCGATGACACAGTTTCTCAGTCATGACTGTAATAGGATGATACAGCTGTTGCCATTTACAGATACAAGGATAATTACTGTTATGATAACAGAGCATGTGCTTGAACTGGAGATCTCCTGAGTATGCAGAAAGAAAAGAAGTCTTCAGAAAAACAGTAATTCCTTTTCAGAGGAACTTTCAATTTCAAGCACTTGTCACACTTTACTTCAAACACACAACGCAGAGTCAAGGCGCAGTAAGTAAATGGCATCTACTCCTTGTATGGCTCACTCAGAAATGCAAACAGACTTAACAGGGGGTTTTAGCAAAGCTAGAAGAAGTGTGATTAAAATACGCTTCTCAGTTCATGAACTTCAGTTTACAAAAGCACATTAAAAACTCAAAAGGCAAACTGTTCAGAAGTTAAAATGCTGCACTCCCTTCTAGGTTTTCTTTCCTAAGATCTTTCTGCAGTTCGAGTGGTTTGCCCGCAGTTCTAAAACTGTCTGAAGTAGATCGTAAGGTATGTCATACGCTTCTACCTATTCTAAAAATTGTAGGCCATTTGCAACGAGAAACGCTTCAGTTTCCAGGCACTGCAGGAGACACCTTTCACCCTAAGGAGCTTGTACCTTTAACACAAATACAGAGAAAGCAAGTATTCACCTAAAGATAAGGGCTGTGACATAAAGCTCAAGAGTCTTAAAGAAGGTTCCACAGGAAGCTTCTGAAATTGATCTTGAGACCATGTGATTCCTTCCAATACCTACCTTTTCTTACTGGTCAGTTTGGTTTTGCAATATAGAATAGCTCTCATCCCTGCTCCACCACCAATTCCATTAAACTGCCTGCTGAGATAGAAGGAAAAACTTCGGTAGTCCCTCTGAGCAGCTACTGCAAAACCAAATTTGAGCTGGGCAGCAAACAAAGCAAAAATTGAAACAAATAGCAAAAATTTCAGTTAATTTAAGAAACAAGACACACTTGCAGCAAAAATGGCCAACGGTATCAGAGCCTCTGTTAGGAAGAGCATTGCCAGCAGGTCAAGGGAGATGGTCCTTCCCTTCTGCTGGTGAGGCAGCACCTAGAGTACTGAGTCCAGCTCTGAGGACCCCAGTTCAAGAAAAATATGGACTTACTGGAGCCAGTCCAGTGCAGGGCCGCAAAGATGAAGGGACTGAGGCATCCATCACACAAAGAAAGGCTGAGAGAGCTGGGACTGTTCAGCCTAGCAAAGAGAAAGCTTAGTGTAAACATGCTAAATGAGGGGAGGGAACGAAGAGGAAGACAAGACTAGTGCCCAACAGCAAGGAGGCAACAGGGACGAATTTAAACACACGGAATTTCATCTGAACACAAGAATATTTTTTTTTTTTTTCACTGTGAAGTTAGCCAAATACTAGAACAGGTTGCCCAGAGACATTGTGGAGTCTCCATCCAGGAAATATTCACGGTGCTGAGCAACCTGATCCAGCTGATCCTGCTTGAGTAGGGGGCCTAGACTAGATGATCTCAAGAGGTCCCTTCTAACCTTAATGATTTTGTGCTTCTGTGATGTTAGTATACCGTGCTTATCCAACTCACAGACTCTGGTCTATGTAATTAATTCTTGGCAGATTCATTTTGATTCCCAATAGAACTGCCAGATGTTTTGCAATTAATCATGGGTACGATCATTTTTATTCTCTTTTAAAATACTCCCAGCTATTCTAATTATTTTATAGCTAAATATAGTAAATGATCTTCCAAAATACACACTTAAAAAAACCCAGTTTTCCACTGATCCACAATATCACTTCTGCTTTCTCACACTTTCACACCTAGATCCTGGTCCCAGTAATTCTTCTGCAGATTTAGATTAACCAACACCTAGAAGTACATCTTCTGATAATAGCTTCAGAAGTTGTGTAATAATTTTTTATTCAAGCAGAATTAATCATTTTTTTCCTCACGTTTTGTCTTTTGTTTTTTTCATGCTCTTTCCCAGTAGGGAAAAGGCAGTTAACAAAATAACTAACTTAAACTTAAGTCTGGGGAAGAGAAATTCTCACAGAAGGTATCACTCACAGAGGCAACGTTTTTATAGATTTAAAGCACGCAGACAGAAACGGTTACTTCCCCTCCAAAATCTGCAGAGATCCTGCTCTTGAGGCCAGAAAGCTTAGATCCTTCACCTTTAAGTTTTAGGGCCATCCCTTAGTCTCTAGCAGGGAAGAGGAACCCAGCACACACACAGAGTCCTTTAGATCCCACCCAACACCTACCTTCAGCTGCAGAA
>NW_009631237.1:0-11346 GCF_000690535.1 Cariama cristata | reverse complement strand
ATGTAGACATAGGGTTAAACACAAGACATGTTTAAACCAACTAACTCAACCTATCGCCTTGCACAGTTACAGGATTTCCTGGAGGTCAGCACAAGCTAGTTGCCTTTACAAGGGGTCAGTTGAGAGCTGAACCCAGTCTGAGCAAGACCTATCAGAAGAGATTTGTTTATCATAGTATTTTAAAGGAAAAAAATGTATCCTCACGCTGGAGACAATGCACTCATCCAACAATAAGGTCCTCATGCTTGTCTAGCCATCTGTGGTGGGCAGAATATTGATGTTAAAAGTTGATTTTTTTTTTTTTTTTTTTTTTTTTTTAAAAAGGTCTACTTCCACAAAGATTTTAACCACTGTATTTATGTTGTTCTGGTCACAGGTTTTAGACCTGCAGCAAGTTTTTCTGTGCTTTCAATATTCATTGACTGTCTCTTCTGATATTCATTGACAGATGACCAATACTGATGCTTGAAATGCTGCGTTTCACCAGCTGGTCCCTGCGGATTCCTTCCCCCTCGCCTCTCTCCCCCTTCATCTCCCTCCTGCCTGTGCTGCAGACTTACCTCGCCCATGCTGTTGTTTCAGGCACATTTTGTAGCCCCTCCAAGATGCACCTGGGTCAGGGGTCCCTCTCGCCTCACCCCTGCTGCTTTCCCCAAAACAGATGCGGAGGCTTAGGAAGGAAATGTCAGGGCTTGAGGTTCCTGAAGGAGGCAGGGAGAGAAAGGGCAGCAGATGCTGAAGTCATTAGGTGAGCAGATGCTGGGAAATAATGATATTCCAGAAAAGCCTCTCGCCCGCCGAACGACACATCCTCCTACTGTCAGATTGGGGGGTGCCTTTAGCTAGGTGATGGCCTGAAGCTGTGAGTCTTGAGGCTGAAATTGCTGGAGCAGCATATCTAGTATATCATTAAACAGACTAGCTTATTAGCAGTGTTTCAAAATGATCTCCCATCTTTATTTGCAAAAGCCCACGATGATGCTGTCTCTTCTATCTACAGGGCTGTTAGAAGTATTTGCCTGACCTACTGTTAATGTGCAGAGATTATTTTCATACCAGTCCCTCTGTAAATTGTCTGACGGCAAAACTGAGCTTTGCCCTGTTTAATGTATAACAAGTGAACTGATGCGGGAAACGCGCACTGCGTCGGCTGCCACGTGTCCAGATAAGAGCTGAAGAAAAATCCGGGTGCGGATGGATTGTTTGCCCAGAGATCAGAGGGCTCCGGAAGGCGCACGCATGGTCTTGCAATATCGGAAATAGGAGGAGACTACATGGGTCTCCCGATTTGCGATGATGTTCCTCAGGGGGGGAAACTGTGCTGTGGGGATGATCTGGCAAAACTCGAACATAATTTCTGTAAGTGCTGCGTGGGCATTAACCCCAAATGACCGGTGCAGGGTAATGCTCTGAAGAGATGCTGCTTGTCTCAGCCCTGGAAGTGGCAGGATGAAGAGGGAGCGAGGCTGTGCCTCCCAAACCTGCTCAGGGAGCATCATATTGTCTCGCTCCCCCTGACATACAGTGAGGCGAGAGGGCAGCCTGCTGTGTGATGGCAGGGTAACCGGTCAGTGCTGAATGAGCCAAAGTGCTAATTCCTTTATATCACCAAAATTGTTCTGCTATTAGCCCTTGCACAGAAAGCTGCTGGCAAAGGGCATCCAGCTAAGGTACTTGCAGTCTTTTGTTGTCTCCCTTGGATTTCACATCCTCGGGGATCGAACAGCCTACCCGACGTGCAGGTTCTGCTGCTCTCCCCTTGCCAAGCCCCTCTCACTGCTGGTCAGGATGCTGCAGCCTCCCCACTTTGCTGCTGCTTTCATGAAGAGCTGTTTGCTTGCACTTGCACATGGTTAAAAAGATGCTCATACTTGGAAATGGCAGGCTGAAGCTGTAGCAGAAACTGGGAATTAAATCTGCTTACAGGCAGTTCAGGAGGAGGGGATGTCTCTGACTCTCTGCCTGTGATTCACTGTGCACTGGGAACAAATGGAAAATAAAAGGGTCAAGACAGCCTGGAGCAGGGAGGACAGAACAGATGCTGAAGAGAAGCCTTTTCTGCACAGTATGGTAGGGGAAGCAGACCTAACCTTCAGGAGAGCAGGTATTAACCAAAATGAAGTCAGTGATTACCACTCAGACTGAAAATATGTGATTTCTTTCCCCACAATTGCAGAGAAAATGATGTTGGGCTAAGAGGGGTTGCATTGTAATTTTAAGCCAAATGAAGCTAGAAGAGGGGCAAGAAAGAAGGTGAGCGTGAAGAAACTGAAAGAAGCCTCTTGAGCAGGGAGGTCAGAGGGCTGGAAACAAAAGAGCTTGGCTGCTTAAGCTATATTTTATTTGCACTAGGGTGTCCATTAACGTGCCCTTTGGAAAGGTGATGGCAGCCGGTGCCGGGAAGAGAAGTCTCAGGCAGTCCCAGAGCGCAGCATGCCCTGCCATTTGGTGGGGATGGGAAAAGGGAAAAAGATCTATGGTGGGGAAATGATATGTGCAGGGACAGATTGCCCTCAGCCTCACTGGAAAGTTCCCGGGGAGTTTGGCTGCCCCTCGCTGTTCCCCAGCTGGAAGCCATATCACAGGCATTTTCCATGAGAACGGCAAAAAGCACATCTCCGCTGCTCTTTTGCTGATGCTTCAGTTCCTGCACCAAAGGATGAAGGTGTTAGAACATGCCAAGTAAACAGATCTTGAAAATGCTTCTAACATGTCTTAAAGTTTTCAGTATGCAGTTTCTTAATAGTACCAGAGTAATTTTCCGCTCAGTATTTCTACAAAAGCCCTGTGTGGCACTGATTCTCTGCTGTGAAGGATTGCGGCCTCCGGAGGTCTCAATTCTGGAAAAGCTCTAAGCAACTGAAACAAGGGTTTAATGAGATGAAATGTGTGTGGCAACGTTAGCTGTGACAGCGTTACCAGCTTTGCTGCTGCTGCTGCTAAATCCCCACTGCATTTCCTAGCCCAGCAAGCTTCACTAAGATCCTCGAGGGTTTTTCTTTTTCCCTAACACCTGGGTAATGGCGCACATGACTCATCCTCTCTCGTACTGTCAAAGCATGTTCAGTTCTGCAGGCGCGATGGTGATGTGCTCTATTTATTTATTACCTGTTTGGGCAGCTGTCCTCTGCATCTATATGTGGCGCGTGTTTGACGGAGAATTCTAGACCCCTATAGCTACTTTGGGTAAACAAGGCTAACCTCTGCTTTCATTTCCAGCTGGATTTTCAGTCAAACTTCCAGCACAGTGTTAACAAAAGGTAGGTGGAGAAAAGGGGCTCAGTAATAGCTACGGGAGCCCTCACTCTCGTCTCCTTTGGTGAACTTCGCTGTAAAACTTCAAATGTCACATTTCCTGCATGCACAATTTTTAATTAAAAACTCTCCATTGAAAAGGTCAGGACAGCTCAACTCTTCTGCCCACACATCGATAGCCTGACGGCAGTGAAAGCTCATGGCAGTAAACAAAATTCCTCCCAACCTGAAAAGAAAGCGCTGAGGACCCCTCTTTACCTGGAATAACTGATGAACGGCGGCGGTGACAGCCTGTCCCCGTGTCCCACTCCTGCCACGTGCCTTGTGAGTAATCGCTACCAACTGCTCCTGTTCTTGCTGGCTTTCTTTATAAATAATACACAGCTCCTCACCTTACCAGTCTTCTCATCTTTTCCTCTTTAGCACTGCTTCATCTGCTTCTCCCCTGAGATTACAATCTTATTTTTAAGCATTGAGGGCAATGTCCTTTTTGTATTTCTAATATATGGGTGCCAGTGAATCGTCAGATGCACCAAAACTTAACTTCATTTCATTCTCTGTAATCGTGTGCACGTGACGAGCTCTTGATTGCCCGTCTTTTCAGCGCTAATGTTTGGACACCGCAATTGCGCTGCTAAGATAGGCACTTTCTTTGCTGAAGAAAATTTTACTTCCGATGTTGTCAGCCATGGTAATTATTGCAGATTCAGCTGAAACTTCCAAACACATATGTTTTGGTTTATTTAAGTTATGGAAGTATGAAGCGAGTCACAGACCACAAAATGTTTTATCAGCAAGTTTTTTTTACCAGGTACCTGTCGCGAGCGTGCTGGAATCTTTTTCATTCAGCACCAAAGTGACTTCCTCACCTATGAAAGCTGAAAACAGAGACTGCACTAAGAGACTGGTGAGATTCAACTGCTGATTTCTCCTTTCAAACTGAAATATTAAATTTATAGAGAAACCTGTTTGACTAGAAAGAGACCTCTCACGAAATTCATGGTTGGCTCACGCCCAGAATTTTATTCAATCCATTCAAAAAATAGACAGAACTATAAGGTAGCACATATTGTCAGAGAGTACAAATGTCACATCTTTCTTTATACAGTTTAATTTAAATCCATAGATTAAGACAGCGAAATAATTGCCCTGGGTGGGAAAATAATTAAGGGTTTTCCATGAAAGAACAAGTCTTCAGGTAAGCATTTACACAAACATATCTGGTTAAGCATAACTTTTTCTATCCTCTATAAAAATATAAACAGCATTTCAAAATGTCTTTAGAGAAGTATGTTAAGGTCATCTAACATGGCATTAACGTAGTGACAGAATATGGGGCCTGAGCACTTCAAACCGCATTTAGTAATCCATACCCAGCCAAAACTAAAATATTTTGTATGAGCTTCAAACATAATACCATATAACGAAAGAAACAGTATCAAACCAAAGATACACAAGTATGACGTTCCTCCTCCCATATGAATTCCTTTATTTTGTATTTTTTGTTAATATGGCAATGAATAAGAAAAGTAGCAGTTTTGCTCAGGTTAATTGTAACTCGAGATCAAGTATAATTTGCCTTTCCCAGAAAGTATTGTTGCAGGGAAGTGACATGCGCCAGGATCAAATAAAGGGCACTCACTGTCATGTATGTTTTACCTGGGCAGTATTACTTTGATAGAGACTGTAGCACGGGACAGGAGGACGAGTGCAAATTACAAGGGCAGAATCTTGGCTTCCCAGGCAGCAGAACCGGGCGGTAAAAGTAAGACTAATCAGTATTGTAAAGGCAAGAAGAAAATTAAAGAGAAAGCCAACTCATCTACACTTTAAATAGTGGGATGTAGGGTGTTCCTGGTACAGCTGTCATAAATGCACCCTATGTTTTCCAGGGATGCAATCTGATAAGCTAAACACCTAATCGTTGTTGCAAGGACTTACTGGTTCAACACGGATTAAAATGTTCGAATACACTGAATATACTGGTCACAGGTCTAATCACATCATTTCCCTTTTCCCAATCCTAAATTTGTATTGGAGCAGCTTCCCCATCAGCCGTGTGTTTCTATAGCAGAGCACTCCATGTTGTAACTGACTAGCACGTATGCCGACAACAGCTGGTATTTTCCACTTAAAGTGATCCACAAGTGAGAAATAAAACCTAAGGAAAGGGTCAGGTTTCAGATACAGGTTGGACATTTTGAACTTTGGACAAAGTGACGGGTATCTTTGATTCTCCTGGTGCTGGCGCTTTTGTGACTGGGTTTGCATGGGCTTTTATATCAGCTATTCTCTCTTTAAATCTCTGCTGGAGGTACTTTTCTTCTTTGGAGTAACTTTTCGCAAAAGCAGACATCAGCAGACACGCTGCCACGGTGGACCCTCCAACACAAAACAGGATCGCTCCTGCCAGCTTGCATATATCAAGGGACCCATTAAACTGAACGGCACGGCTATCCACCACAACAAAATCATCTTTCCCAAGAGCTTCGATTTTCGGTGGCACAAGAAAACCCACTACAAGAACTGTTAAACCTATCAGCATAAAAGCCATCCCAGAGATGAGTCCGACCTGCAAAATAAAGAAACAACAAAAAACAATTAATATACCTTTCCAGTTTTTAGTTGGTAAGTAGTCCTAAGAGGCATCTAGTTTTCACAGTGTCTTGCAGGTACGGTCCTCTCTTTTAGGAGAAGGCTGTTATTTTTCTTTAGGTCATATGTGGCCCTACTAGAACTAGAATATATAGAGAAACTGTCTTTCTACAACTCATATAATTCAATATTGACATTTCTGGAAACAATGGAATATGCAACTGTAAGTCTAAATGGCATTTCATGTCCAAAGGCCCCATCACAGAGAGGATCACAGTTTAAGCCCAGCGGTGGTGATTAGCACCAACGGTTCAGTCCCTGCTGACAGTCTGTGGCATATCCACCACTTGCCTTTACTCCATGAAATGTCGTTCCTTTGAAGGGCTTAGAAGGGAGTTCCTACTGCCGTAAATGGATCACAGAGTATTTCGAGCACATTTCAAGTGTAAGTGCAAAATTTGGTTCACACAGAACAGCCCTGCCATCAAAACAGAGGGGTTGGATTAGATGGCTTCACAGGCCCCTTCCAACCTCTTGTGTTCTCCAATTCTGTCAAGTTCCCTAACCTTAACAGAGATCTTGTGGTTTTCTTGATCCCTAGGTCACACAGTCCCAGAGGTAGTGCTGTTAACCATATTCCCAATAATCTGGCAGGACTATTGTGGGTGCAGAGCAGAGGTAAACTACACTTTCAAGCTATGGGTGGGGTTTCCCAGACAAGATTTTGATGTTTTAGTGACGTAACTCCTTGTGATAGAGAAACTAGAGGATCCAAAGACCCCAGAACTCCCTTGGAAGCTCAGGTATCTTGGTGAGAGCACCCTGCTTTCAGACAGATGGTTATATTCAGACATCTCAGGGAAAACTGAGCAACAGATGAATGGATGAATACCTAAAAACATTAGTTATATGGGAAAGTCTTGAAATGGGAGTTTCTCTCTCCAATAAACAGTAGTGGGCAGTACCTTCCAGAAAGCAGAGCTCCACCTGCTAGGCGATCTCTGGATCTGAAAATCATCCTCATACTCCCAAATTGAAGCTGTGCAGTCCTCATAAAACTGATGCAGGTAGGAACGAACTCCGTAGCGTTGGTACCCTCCCTCGGTGCTGCCCTGCACATGCTTCGACCCGCAGATGTCAGCATAGGAGCTCATCCTTCCTACCTGCAATGAGAGTTTTCATGCAAAGCAGATCGTTATTGATGCGGCAGGAGAGCAAAGCTGGCTACAAACTCTCCAGATGACAGGAAAAAAAGCAGCCCGGGAGAGACCTTTCCTTCACTTTTTTTCCAAACCAAGAAATGAGCCTGGTAGAGTTGCATGTGGTGACTCAGCTCAAGTGAACCCAAGGCGCTCAGCGTCTTGGTGCAGCGCAGCCGAAAGGTGCTGCAGGGAACACTTCCTCCCATATGCCGGTTGCCCACTCCTCATCTTTCACACTAGTGTGCTACTGCGTTTCCGTGGAGACTGAAAAAAGCAGAATGTATCAGGTAAAAAAAGCCAGCATTCCTCAAGGGCTCATGTTGCCTCTCATCCAGACTGCTTCTATCAGTTAGAGTTTGCAACCTTAGCAGCTTTACAAACTGCTGGGTAAGGTTTTTTTAAATATTTTTGCTCAAGCTTTTGAAGTGCAGGACTAAGCATTGATACAACATTCATAGCCATGAGAAACAGAGGCAAAATAAGTCCTAGACAGATTGAAACTGTATATATATCCTCTACTTAAATATGGATAATTAAAAATGAAAAAGATGGAATGCCATGGCAGCACCAATCTGCTCACTGAAGGGAGTGAAATGGAAATATTAAACTTGTGGCAAACCACTGCTCCCTTGGAGAAGTCAATGCCCAAGCTCCTGCTGACTTTAATAAAAATCAAAATTTTGCCTGCTACGAAAACTACAAACAATGTTCCCTACTCTTTCCACTTCATAAAAGTTCTCCTAACACAAAAAATTTGTATTTAGCTATGCAAGTTCCAGGCCTGAACTTGTTTGCACAGGTATGATGCTACTGAATTCATTGAAGCCCCTAAAAAACCTTGAGCAACAGGTCAATGCTACTTAAGCTGATTGACTTCTCTTTAAAGAAATTTAAAAAGTCTCAGTCTAAAGGGAACTGTTAATCAGCGCTTGCATCTGAATGTCACAACTCAATTTACATCAGCTTCCAGCAGTTCATCTGATTGCCACAGCAATTTTACCTAGAGCCAAGGAGGGTTTGACATGCTCATGGCAGCTAGGACCTCCCAATTTTGCAGCCCTTTGCCCTTCAGGAATGGGTGATCTTGCTGAGTATGAAATACCCCAGTACGCAAGAAAAACAAACGCTGCTCCATTTAAATTAAGCAGAAGCCAGAAAGTATCCATGGGGAATGGCAACAGCCTGAATGAAACTCTTGGCTGGCTCTGAAATCACCACTGGTATAACAGTGACCTTCCAGCTTTTTGGAATCTGGTTGCATTTGTGGCTCAGGGATAGAGAGGGGTTTGCTTCTTCCTCTTTATAAAAAAGAGTAATCTTGTTTTTTAGTTTATTTTGTATATCTAATATGGATTTAGTTTGGGATTTCATGATCTCAGCATCTTGTAATTGCAAATATCTGGGATTTCATGATCTCAACACCTTATAATTGCAAGTATCTCTCTTGCAACTCACCATGAAGTTTCAAGGTTCTCACAGAAGTCACGAGCGAGTGGAGGAGGAGGAGGCGGCCCACATGATGCTGGAGGCTCTAGCAAGGGTCAGAGCTCCCTCCAAGAGACCAACAGAGGACAGTGCTGGTGGCTGAGCTTTGCAGAGCAGCAAGGGTAGTACCAGGCACAGCTTCTAGCAGGAATCTCTTCTTTGAACCCAGAACTGCCCTTTGCCTTCCATGCAGGTTTCCCTTTTGCACTTCAGCCACCCTGAAGTGTTAGGAAATCAAAGAAATGCTCTCTGACTATGTGGATGGGCTTGCTCTCTGCTGATGGTACAGCATCAGTGCCCTCCAGCGTGCTCAAGGTGCTGGCCTTGCCAGGCAAGGCAGAGAAACAGGCAGGGTGGATGGAGACCTTGAGAGGGCAGGAAACTCCTGGGCAGCACCAGTGGCTCACTAGGTGAGCAGGGACAGCCTGGCACCCAGGCCACCCTGTGTCAAGTTGTATGCCACTAATACCGACGTTTCCCATTACATTTAATATATTGAAAAAAAATTTGTTTGTTGTGCTCTTCTACGATGCTGTGAGCTTTTGAACACTATTCCTTTTTGATGTACAAAAAAAATAGCAGTATGGATATAAGCATATAATCTGAACTCTTGTGGGGAAACACTGAAAGTTATTCTACTTTTGGAGCCTGTTTGTTCTTTTGCAAAAGAGCTCTTTTTGTTTCCCTTGCGAGTCCCTCCTCCTGCTGTTTATTCCCTACTAGAAAAGAAATCCTCTTTTATCAGTGCCACCATTTCTTCAACAGCTAGCTGCCATCTTCCACAGGACAAGCACTGACGAGTTCTCATAAAACCAGAGAGTTCTGCCCACCTCATAAAAATACCTCAGGGTAAAAGGAGAGGATGAAGTGACCATAGGGTCCCACAACCTATTCAAGGATAAGAACAGTTTATGTCCATATCCCTCAGCATGTCTGTTGGTTATGAGTAAGCAAGCACTCCATCTCCCACATCAGAAAGAGAAGAAAGTAAAGAGGCCAGCCAAAACTCTGTGGAGACTCATTCTCTCAGGTCCTTCCTTAGATCTTTATTCTCACATCGACCCTACCTCCTTAAATAAATTATGCTTAGCTCCTTGCCAACCTAAGTCCTTCAGGTAAGCATATTTAGCACCCCATAATGAGCAGAGAGGGAAGTATTTTCCCCCAGGTGTAAGTGACCCTATAAGGTCAACACAGGGAAGGACCAGACCTAACATGACTGGATAACCTGGCCTGCCAAAGCTCGCTTGCATTACTCCAGCTGCCACCAGGACATAATTTTAGAGCTTCTTTGGCTTCCTGAGAATTGAGGTGAAGCGCATTGCTGATTCTGACCCAGCAACTGTAGTTATCGCAATTAATTTAAGAAAACTCAATGCAATGTGACAGAAAGCCATATAAACACTATCTCACATTCACCGCTCTGTCTGTAGCTTTAGTCAAAAGAGAAAGGAGGGTGTAGTGTTCCTAACAGCCTGACGAAGAATCGCCTATAAGAACCTCACAGCCTGGAATCACTTCTATTACACATAGATTCTTTTTCTTTAGCAATCTAAAATGCTAATAGGTGGTTTTGGTCAGGCATATGAGCAAAATGATAAATAAGAGCTAGGAGGTGGAATAGAAAACAAAAGAATGATCTTTTGCTTGAAAGAGTTGTGATAGCATCAAGTAGTATGACCTTTTAAAATGGAAGGAAAAAAAAAAGAAAGACTGCCAGCATCATTAATTCTTTTCAAGCACTGCATAATATTAGTCCTACTGAACATTTTCTTTATGCTCAGAGTCTTCCACTTATAGTCTCCTATCTTTTGCAAAATATCTTGTCCCTTAGAGAGAAGAGAAGAAGGCTTCCCAGCCCTCTATGACTCATTGAAGCAGCCTGATAATTTGGACTAAGATGGTCTCTTTTCTCAGCTGCAATGCAAACATAATGTTGTTGTTCTTGCTAATTACAGATGGGGCAGAGGAACTGAAACAGTCAGAGTACGGTGGGAGAAAACAATTCTCCATAAATAAGAAGGAAACGCGTGTCACAGCATCAATTTACAGCGGATGAAAACTGCAGTAGCTATGATCTCTTGAGTGTTGATGTGTATTTGCATGTCTCACCTTCATGGCTGAGAAACTAAACGCTGAAATGTTGGGAAACTTTCGCTAAAAAGAGAGTCACTGTTATCCCAATCTGTGTTACCCACGAGCTTAGAACACGCATGCAGGCCGCAGGAAGTGGTTTAATCATTAAAAGTTTTTCAGTGCCTGAACCCGAGGTGCCTAGGAACATGTGGGATGTACGATCACAGCTTCAGAGCACACCACCACGTAGTAGCAATCCATCCCCTAGCAATTTTTGTTTCCATGGCGAAAGCTGTCCTGTTTACTTTGAGCTTTACTATCCTCCACTGATCTGGGGAGATGTGACTAGATTGGCAAACAGGCAGATTAAAAGATGAGCAAGCTACAAGAAAAATTACCCAACACATTTTCCAACTGCTTTGCTTTCTTATTGAAGGGTTCGATATATTTTAAAAACATGTAAGGAATTGGTATCTGAAAGGCAGGACTAAGCGAATAAGGACGTGCCATTGCTCCACAACACCACAGCCACCGAATGTGTGCCATAAATGCCGATGGGGTCGCACAGGTGAAGCTCCCCTCTCCCTTCTCCGGATTTACACACTTTGACCCTTCTATTCAGAGGGCCATGTTTCCAGGCTTTACCTACAGAAAGCGAGACCCCTGTGAAAAGTCATCACTGGAATAAATCAGCTGTCTTTGACAGCAACCTCCGAGATGGCCTCTTTGATAC
>NW_009631236.1:0-2464 GCF_000690535.1 Cariama cristata | reverse complement strand
GCTGAGCGCTGTCTTCTGACATAACTTGGAGGGTAAGTAGAAGAGTAACCTGAAATGGTCATACAATTGTCTAGATGAAGATGAGAAGAAATGCAGAGTCTCAGCACAACTGCAATCCTGAACCATTTCCAGATGCCCAACATGTACTTCAGTGTTCATTTTGTTAACCAGCTGTGTTGTCTTTATGATTGCTTTTAGCTCTGAGAATCTGGTAGGTGCACAGAAACTGTTTTGCTACACAAATGTTAGAAGAATTATTTTTAAATTTACAAGTCTATTAAACCATACATTTTTCAGTGGTAAGGTCTTGCCTGGCATGACTAAGCTATCTAAACTGTAGTACATGCTGAATGTGCTATATTTGGATAGACTTAAGTGGAACTAAAATGTTGGCTTTACCTATTTAGCTGTAAACTGCCATTTAAAGGAGATTTATGACTGTTCCATTAAGAGTGAACAGGAGCTATCCCATCAGCTTTGGCGACCATGCTGCTCAGTGGAGATCCTCCATATGCAGATCATGCTTTGCTGTAGCTGGTTGTAATGTGACATTCTCCGTTTATGCAGCTCCTAACTTGCAGGGTGTGGAGAGCTCACAGAGGCCAAAGCGTTTTGCTGGAGTATACCTGAGGCAAACCGTTTCTCTTTGTTCTTCAAATTCCATTTTCTAGATTTTCGCTGTTAGCAGCTGAGTTCTTCAAATCATGTACCATGATTCATATTTAGAGGTAATTTTGACTATTCTTTGTGAACGATGAAATGTTCCCTCTAAGTCTGCAGTTTTCAACATTGGGTATATCTAAGCAAAGTATTGTTACATGAAGGTATTCTGGAGAATGATTAATTGTGAGATGTGCTTTGAACAGGTTATGGTACCTCCACAGATTACTATTTTGACTGCATATATTATTGTTGAAAGCAGTTGCATAGCTTGGGTGATGCCATTATAACTACAAGCTGTGATGCTATAATCATTATTTAATCATCAGAATTAATTATTTATATTGTTCTTCACTGTTTCTTTTAAACGTTGGGATTTTGAAATTTGGTAAGTAAACACCATGTTGTCATGCAACCCTGCGTTTGAAGGAAGATTTTTACATTGTGGAACATACTCTGTAAGCCATTTTTGCTAACAGAAAATGCCTGTGGTATTGAAAAAAATGTCACATAATGTGCATTGCCTTGGAAGCTACAGCTCCTGGTTTCTAATTTTAGCTTTGTTACTGTCTCTCTGGATTTTCTTAGGGAAGAATTATTGGGTTTAAGACATAGTTCATTTTAAAAGTGGCTGATAGGGCCCTGATTTTGCATTGGAGTTTGCAAAGCAGTCGCCATGACTGGCAGTTTCCAGAAATCCAAGCTATAGTTTCCATATATTCAGATCCATTTACTTAATTTAAAATCGTGAGTACACAGCCCCTGTAAAAATCAAGGACATCCAGTAACTAGGATCTCAACACTAGTGGTCATTTTTAGAGAGTATAGGCTTTAGCCATACTGTTGGCATGTCGCAAACAGGCAATATTATCTATGGACCTTAAACTGAACATACACAAACTTAAGTAATTATATATTGTTAAAAATAATAAACCGTTGACCTGAATAGCCGTTTTCAGGACTTGCTATCTTCATCATGACAAGCATAACTAACTCTTCTGTGTTACAGAAGTTAAGGTTCTAAAATGCTTAACTTTGAAAAACTGTTAGTATCCATACATTATTGCTAATAGAAATACTATATATCTCTATGTAGACAGGATACTGTATCTACTAGAGGTGGATTCTAATCCTGCCTCTGCTGTTGACTAGTTTAGGCTAATAGTTACAGTTTTATACGTCCATTTCCCTTTTTGTCTGTCTGCAGAGCAGATCAGATTCATGGTATATTCTTACAGCATCTGGTATCAGCTTGGTCATCTCCAGTATTGTTGCCAGGGCATTTCAGTAAGTTGCCGTGCATGCCTCTTTATCAAGGGATTTGCATTTGCTGTAGTTCTGAAATTACTTGACAAGAAGCCCCAACATAAGGGTTTCTCTCCTTTCTCTTCCTTCTTTTGCCTCTACTCTGAATAAATGCCTCAGGTTTCCATCTCATCTCCACCATACAAAAGCATTAATAGTTCTGTTCCTTGTGTCACTACTCAGATGTTTATATACTTTAAAAAAAATGCATAATAGGTCATCAGATTGGTTTGGTTTATTCTAAATATACTTATATTAATATATTATTATCACATATTGATAATTTTTGAGAGTAAACTACAGTTGTTGTAGGAACTTTGTCAGTTGGGAATTTTAGAACTAAACTGAATAAAGATCATGGAGAATAATCCTGCATCAACCAGGCGGTGAACTGAATCATCTCTAAAAGGTCTTTTTCATCTCTTCATCCTGTTGTTTGGTCCCAAGAAACACAGCTTCATTCAAAACTTCATTCATCAGTCAAGCAGTTCAGGCAATG
>NW_009631235.1:0-910 GCF_000690535.1 Cariama cristata | reverse complement strand
GCCCGCCCCATGCCTAGCAAGCTTAGGTTAGAGAAAGTGAGAGGAATGACAGTTGTGACATGTCTGGGAGGAGAAGGGAATGGTGTGGTTTTTAATGGGGAGAAGGGATGGAGATAATTTTATCCACTCTTGAAAGTTTTAAAGAGTTTTACACTGTAAGTATTAAAACCTGATTATTGTAAAATATTTAAATCTGTAGTTACTCCTTTCTCTGCTGCCTCTTCACTTATCTAGTCCCTGACACACCACGCTGTTCCCCCAGCCCACACTGCTGCCTTCTCCAAGCATACCTCCTGGCCCTAGCCTGAGCTCCTACCTTCCATCTCCCAAGTTTTGGCCTTCACTCTCACATCACAGTCCTTGCTAGGCTTCCAATTATCTTTTTCTGAATCCTTTCCTTCCTGTCCAACCCCACTTCAGTTCATGTTTTAACTTGTTGCTATGTGGACAAATAAAGACAATTAGGTATAAGGTCATCTCAGTCTTTGGATGTGGAAAAGTTATTAGCATATCCTATCCTTTGTTACGATGCACTGCGTGTGCAATGCAAAGACTTCTGGGACTCCAACTGAGATCTGAGAACTCAAAGCTGGGCTTTCTTCTGTCTATTCCAAACAATGTCTCTAGCTTGAGCCTCTTTTTTTTGCTAAAATAACACTAAAACCATTTTCACTATATTATGAAAATATGCTTCTGACTGTAGCATATTTCTGTTGTCATATTCCCCTTTAAATGTTTCAAGCAGAGAGGAGCTGTAAGGTATGCTGTAGTCCTAGCCCAAATCAGGACACTGAGAAAACGGAATTCTGGAGTCCTAATCTAAACTCTTCTCTCTAGTTCGCATCTCTGCAAAATTGTATCAGCAAACTGATAGTTGTTAATGTGTTGGTTTTTTTAAAAAATAATGATT
>NW_009631234.1:3676-20483 GCF_000690535.1 Cariama cristata | reverse complement strand
TTCCCTATGGGCAGTCCTTTGCGCCTCTACTGCACACCTTCTGCATGGATCAGAGAAATTCCCCTTGCGTCAAACCAAGTCTATTCCTGGGGCTAAGTGGAACGGTGTTGAAAGTTCAAAAGAAAGCTAGAATCGTCATTAAAAAAAAGTGACTGAAATGATAACGTGGCTGGTGGTATACTGGAGGAGTCCTGGGTATGAATTTCGTGAAATCACCACCTGTGTTGTTTCTACAAAGGCAAATAAGGTACCTGGGCACTTAACAGCGTAATAAATTTAGGTAACTGCCTTAGATGTAGGGATCAAATATCTTCCTCCCTGTTGGAGGCTTCAAGCCAATGGACCTCACGTGGACAAGCGTTTGTGCGGAAGAGGCTATTTATTAACTTCTGGCTGTGGCGGGAGGTTGTTAGGTGCTGAACACCCATTGAGGCTGACTCTGTGAGAGACAAACCCCACCTGTAGTGAGTTGTTTTAGATAGTCTCTCTCCTGAAACTTTTTTGTCCGTTTGCTCTCACTCAGAGAATTCAGTCATTTTGCCTAAACCTCAAGCTTTCTGTAGAGTCTTTCCCGCTACCCTCAAAGAGAATTTACAAACCACTGGTTCGGTGGTCCGGTGAAAAGGGATTGGCCACGGTGCTCACATACCAGCTTTGACTGGATTATTCAGGCTGGTTAGAAAGCGTACCTGGTGGACATGGAAGTCTGTTTCAATAAAATGCTTTTCTGGCAATATTTAACACTCAAGATCTAGTCAAGATCCAGTGATTTCGGTTCCCTCCTGGGTGAACTCAAAGTGCCCCTTTGGACCAAGCAGACTTCAAACGGCTTGAGGACTCTCTGAGGAGCAAACGTGGCTCTTCCTCTTGTGTTGTCTGACCACCAGTGCTGGATTAAAAGCACTGAGCCTCCTTGAGACAAAGTGGCCTGACAAAACCCACTGTTGTGAAGCCTGGTACCCCACTATTGCTGCCCCACCACCCCCAGTGATATTTCCTTCCTGCCTTTCTCAGCAGGGAGCTCCTCTGCGACTGCCACCAGCCCAGTCCTCACCCCACACCCAGGCACAGACCCAGAAGTCTGGCCCTCAGGAGGGACTCAAAGTTACCTCAAAGCCACCCGATAGCCAAACCTCAGTGCACTCCTCACGGGACAGTGCAGATGGCTTTGAGGCATTTCTGCTTTAAAAAAAAAAAAAATAAGAAAAACAGGTATTTTGCAGCAGGACGTTTTCAGTAAAAGCGTCCTGATTCTGTCAAGGCACGCAAACTTTATCTAGGGAGACCATGAGGCTGAATTTGGGATTTTGTTCTTTAAAGTTGTGAGCCCCTTTGTTGTCTTTGGGCCAGTTTTAAAATTAATATTTAGCAAAGCATGTCGTTATTGCTATGTGCTTCAGTCTTGGCTAGCTGAATTGTATTTAGCAATGTCTGTAAAATGAAATCCTCACAGCTCAAACTCATTGAGATACTCATGTTTATGCATGAATTTAGGAACGACTACCAGCGAGGTTTGGTTTGAACAGTCACTGTTGAGCAACACTGGAAAACAGCCGAGATATGGGCACCAAACACCAACGTGTACAAATTCAAAGGCATTTCAGAAAATGATCTCTGTAACTATTGTCTCACCTGCACTGACTGTAAAAGTGAGAATGGTAACGTTTCCCCACAGCAGCTAGTGTTTTGAATATTAATTTATATTTGTGAAGCACTTCAGTGAGGTAAGTTACTCTTAATTCAGGACGCCATTTGACCATGAACATGCGAATACACATAACCCTGTATTCTTACACCTAGCAAAAAGGTGAAGTCAAGGAATCCTTTCTTTCTAAAACACATGAACTTGCTTTCATCAGCCAACTCCATAACACACAGCTGTCAGTAGCAAGCTGTGTGGAGATTCCGCTTGTCATTTCATTTTGATCTGGACAAGAATATCTTTTTAATATGTCTTGTGGTTTCCTTCTAGATAAAACTCTCCACCCAAAGCGGATCATAATTTCTCCTCTAGTATTTTTCAATAAAGCCTGTTTTCTAGCTGAGGAAAAATGTGCTCTTTTGTTCTTTTCCCCTTTTCTTCCCCAGTGCATAGTTTGGGACTGGGATTCTAATGGAAAGCATGACTTCATTGGAGAATTTAGCTCAACTTTCAAGGAAATGCGAGGAGCTATGGAAGGAAGACAGGTAAGTGGAAACCACCCAAGCAATCTCAATATATAAGCTTTGTAGAGCAGTGTTCCTCAGACAATCCTGGCATTTCTTTCTGCTATTTCTTTCCCTTGAGCCCAAGGACATGGTTTCTATGAGGTGCTGTGTTAACGGCAAAGCAGATGCCTAGTCTGGGTACTCAAAGCATTTCCCTATTGGCCTAACGGCCTTTATAGGGTGAGGGTCATTTGCCACCTTTGTCCATTTCTCATGTGCTGCGTTCATTGCTGCCAGCTCTAATTTGATCCCATCATGGACTCGATGGTCTTAAAGGTCCTTTCCAACATAAACGATTCTATGATTCTATGATGAAATGAACCAGTTCCCTAAATTTCTCCTGAATTACAGTCCTAAGGGAAAATGAAATTGTTATCTTATTAGTAATTTCACTTCTTTACGTCAGCCTGATCTTTTCAAATTGAAGTTGATGGTAGTTATTGAATATGATAAATGATTTGGCGTATCTAATTGCAGAAATTGTCATTTCCTATGATTACTTACTCTTGAAGGTGTTAGTTTTGATAAATTCTCTGAGGAGGAGTTAAAAATGTTGACCTTGTAATCTGCTGATAATTTGTATTCACTGCTTCATGATGATCTCAAAACCAAACACAAATGTCTAATAAACTTTATTTGGGCTTTATATTAAGGTCCTGTTTATAATGTGTTAATAGAAAGCTAACAAAGAGTCAAAAGGTGGTTAATAAATGGTAAACAGTCAAGCTGTTCCATAGGTCAAGAAGTTTTTGTGATCCTTCTCGATATTTTCTGTCGATGCTCTTGGAACATCCTAGAGTTTAGCAAACGTAAAATACCATTGATTCAGTCATGTATTAACCCATTGTAAATAACTTCTGAACGGAACCTGAGTGTAAATGAAACCCTCTTTTGTTCTCTCAAATTAAGTCAGAGGATCAAAACTTAAACCAAACTGAATTTGAGTGGAAATAAAACCTACCTAAAGAAGTAAACAGATTCCAGAGTGAGTAACATTAAGAAAGCCCGTGATGTGACAACGCTTAATTTGGTATACAAATACCTATGGCTGGTAAAGGGTGTGTATTTCCAATGTAAATGTCTTTGAATGAGCATGGCAGTCCTTCCCAAACAGATAGCTTGTTGGCCAAGACAAGAGACTTGCAGTCCAGAGTGCCAGGAATGGCTGTGAACGATAAACTCTATGTTCTGTATTACAGTGGAGAAAGCGTGCTCTTTTCATCCTCAGCTAAATAAAAGGATGGTTACTCTTTCAGAGGCGTAAGAAGTTAGTACGGCCATGTGTCAATTCATTCTCTCAGTATCAGAGTGCCATCCAGGGATGGTTTAATGTTGCACAATGCTTTAAGTGCCTGAACCTTTTTCTTCCTAAGGGCCTGCCATTTGCCGTTCACCTGTGACGTTGCAATCTGCTTTTCACTCCAAAAACGTAGCTTTTCTCCTCCGGACACCTGAGGCATTGTGGCATTATTTCTTCCTTGTTGCTCTCGTTCTGTTGTTACCGTGCAGTTATTCTGTGGGCTTGCACCTGCAAAACCCAATGTTGTTGTTTTAGCCAGTTCTCATGGGACGCAATTGCCACCAATGTGAGAATCAGTCCTTCTCCCTCCCTCCTCTCCTCTAATCCTTGTTTTGTAATCTATTCTAGAGGAAAACAAGATTTAGTGGGTAAGATAGTAGGTAATAGTCATTTAAGTGGCTAATAAATATTGCCCCAAAAATATACATGCACATGCGAGATGGCTCTTGCACCTGATGAAAGCAGGCTTCGGTGAGCACTCATAGCGTGATAGGCAAGAACAAGCGGTAGGGAGTTTGAGCAGATCCCGGTGAAAACGATACAGTTATTACAGAAAAACTATTGTGATCACATGTTGTACAGGAGAGGTCGCTTGTGTGGGAGACCATGTCACTTGTCACTTGTCTGGAGCCAGAGAGCAATTTCCTTTTCCCTTTCTTTTTTTTTTCCCTCTGTCCCTCCCTCCCTCATCCTCTCTCCTTTTCCTCTCCAGAAATAACTATTGCTGCTAAAGGCAATATATGCCATTACCTGTGGACCCCATAAATACATCTTAGTGCATAGTTTCTCTCACCATCCTTTGTGCAACGTTAAGTAATGTGATTAGCACCTGTCTTTTTTTTTTTTTTCTTTAGTTTTATTCTCCCCAAAGAAGAAGCAAGTGCAATGGAGTATTTACTTTGAATAAAGGGGGTTTAGTAAACCTTCAGGGAATGGCGGAGGAGGAGGAAGGTGTTTTGCCTTCAAGTGGATGTGTTGCTAGGTATTTCTAGTAAGGAAGGCCACATCAGAGCCATGTAATTATACATGGGTGAGGGGATGAGTAGGTTAGACATAGTCCGTTGTTCCTAGAAGAGACTTCTTCATAGCCTCAGACCGGAAAATGTTCAGTTTTCCACGTAGTACTTCAGTCAGAGGAATAAAACTGCCAGCTACACCCTTCAGCCCATGGCATTAAGCATTCTTTCACATAGCATCACAAGAGTGAGTGTCGAAGATGAGGACAAAATGTGGAATTTCATCTCAGATGCTGTGAAAGCCAGTGTAAAGAGCAGAAGTGAGGTCTGACATCCCTGTTTGAGTTGCAAAGGAGACACAGTGAAAGTTCTTATTCTGGTTATATTTTCTTTTGTGCAGTAGACTTTATGGCCAGCTACAGTACATTGCTATAGTTCTGTCAAAAGATAATCAAAACACCCTAGCGACTGTCAAGCAGGGTTTTTTGCTCTCCCAGGCAACTGGAGAGAATAGGAGGGAACATTCGTCATTGATGGGGGATCCAGGAACTCTCCTTAAGCACCAGCTGCAAATCTGTGCCATGTTGAAGGAGGCTACACCAATGGCACAGCTCTCCCTCTCTGCCCGTCAGCAACGGCTGTATTAGTTGGTATCAGCTCCACAAGTTGTCGTAAATGCTTTAAGCAATAAGAGTGGGACTAACATAGTTTGTGCTGGGGAGCAGGAAGAACTGCGTGTCATCTGTGAGCTGCTGGTACTTCTCACCATTTCATCAGCTCGCCTCGTCTCTGGAAGAGTTGACGAGGATCTTGAGATTTCCTTTTAATTGTACATAGTTCATCCTCCAGAAAGCACAGAGTATTCTGACCCGTTCTTCAGCCTCCCCCTCTTGGCTACAAGATAGAAGTATCTTGTAGCCAAACTATCAACTGCTACAGAACCACCTGAGATGGTCAGAATGGGTGTGTGTCACTGACTCACTTACAGGAGAGGATGGTGCCTCTAAAACTGTTTCAATTCCATCTCTGGGCTGCCGATTATCCCAAGTTTTTGAGTGTCAGCCTCTGATCCGACGAGCTTACAGTTGGCTTGCTGGCTTGCCTCCAATTTGAGATTTCTTGGGAATTTCTGTTTGAGACCAGGCATCATTTAGATAAATGTTGTGAATCTAGCACTGCCAGTTGCTTCTCCGTGACTGAAAGGACTGAATTCTGGGAAAGGTTGTTGGTCTTTGGTTGGTGGTACAGATGAAATTAATTCATGCTGTTTAAGAAGACTTCCTGCTCATGAACAACCTCAGGATAATATCTTGGTGTGTGTTTCTGTTCCGTAATAATTACCTTGTTGTCACAAACTCTTATATTCTGACACCCAGCCTGTTTTCATACTGGCCACCAATAAAAAAATGGCACAAAGACATCCTGTTGTTCAAATGCACATCCGAAGCAGGCATTTCTAAACTTTCTATTTAACATTTGCCACCATTCCAAACTTCATCATTTACTCCTTCACCATAGTCTTGACACAAGAAAACACAGTAAGAACAAATCCATCCCTGTTTGTGACAGTTATTTTTTTCTAGTGAAATACTAGTAAATACTTTGAGTTTATCGTATGCTTAGGATTTCTTCCAAATATATGTATAATATATATTTTTAATATGTGTCTACAGTGGTAGTTTTATAAGATGTTCTAATATTAATCTAGCAAACATTTTACAGTGGCAGTTTTATAAAGTGTTCTAATATTAATCTATCAAACATTTTAAAACAAGACTAGAAAAGCTTGATAAAAATTTAAAGACTATCAAAGCTTTTCATAGTTGAAAGGAGAAATCCTCTACTAATGAGAAAAAATGTCACTTTTTTTTTTTTTTTTTTTAATGGAGGCAATAAATCCAGAGGGATTTGGGGGGAAAAAAGTCACAGAAACATAAACCACCTGGATCTCCAGGCGGCACGGGAGTTACGTAAGGGAAAAATCTGTTCCTGTATTACATAAAAATGGACGTGTGTGTCTGTGCACAAACACGAAAGGAAAGAGGAGGAGGAAACCCTGCTGTACTTACCGTCTCCACTGACCTTCTCACAAGTTCAGGCTGTTATCAGGGGGGCGAGGAAGGCTGCTGAGGTGCACAAGATGGGATGGGGATCTGAGTTGGGTTCCCCCGTTTGCCCAGATCTCTGACTGTGACCCTCACTCAGGGTGAGTTACCTTTGCACCAGGTAACTCGTCAGATAACCGCGCGTGGATGAGACCTTTAAGCCTTTCATGATGGGCCAAGGAGTTTATTGACGCCAATGGACAGTTCCATGTCTAGTTTTGTCAGGAGACAGTCAAGTGTATCCAGGACCGTCCGCAAAGCCAGCAGCTGCTGCTGGCCCGGAGGGGGCAAGAGTGGCCTCAGAGGAGGGTGCAGCCGTGTTGGGCACCTGCTGCATCCCTCTGATTAAACAACCAGTGGGCAACCTCAGGAGTGTGAGTGAGGCTGGGGGCTTGGCTGAGGAAACAAGAAAGGCTTTGATTTTTACTTCATTCCCCAGGTGCAAGTTTCCAGAGGAAACCTCTGGTAGTGATTAAAAGCAGCTCTTCTCCCGTGGTGGGTATCTTTCTGGGACAGATGGAAAAAAAAACACCCAAATATCCTGTCCTCTTCCCTAAAGGGATGGCAGGAATAAAGTAGCCTTTCAGGCAGGAGGAGTTGTGGTTCACTTAAAGGTGACTTGCTTTTCTTGAGGCACCAGAAAGAGATAATGCAGGATATAATGCTGCCTGCCATGGACGGGGTTTTTTCACCCTGTCCGTTAGACTGTGACGCCTCCTTTGTCATTTACAAACTGCAATTTCTTGCAGCAGCTGTACATGAAGGAACAAGAGAGAAACAAAAGAATCGCAGGGGAGGCAAGAGAACATGCAAATGATAACCCAAACTTTGCCATCGCTCTCTAGCCCTTTCCCCGCAGGGACTACCCGATGTCCTGGTGTGCCAGCACAGGGTTCCAGAGGAAGCAACCGCTCTATATCATGATTTCTCTTGCCTTAGGGTACATGAAACTCTCCTGACACCTTCATTTCTTTCTCTGAATAGCTTGTGCTATTGGTAGCCACATACTGTCCAAACTTTGGTTCCACAACGGTTGCCTGCATTTAGTCACCTTCACTTCCCTTTGCTGGTGTGTGCCGTGGGTGGTTGCATCACTTGCTCTTCTGAAGGTTTGGTAAGAGAAGGGGTAAGGATGTTTGGGAAGGCAGCATCCTTCGCTGCAGAGGGTAACATCTCCCTTTGAGGGTTCTGTGTCTCCTCGTTACAGCAACAAGAGGATTAGGTCCTTCCAAATGTCAGCATTAGTTTGCTGACTTTCGTTGAAGAATAGCTGAATGGAGTTTCTTTTACATTCAGAAATTCCCCACGTGATGGTTTAAATTTCAGGGTGTAAAAGAAACACCAAAGCAGTATAGTCTGGGGGTTCATTACCGGCATTTGCAACAGTACTTAGATTAAATTAACAGGAGATAGTTAAAACCAGGTTGCTTACTGTTTCGGATTCACTGTGTGAAAGAGCTGCCAGGTGTTTGGAGGAAATGCTAAGTGACTTTCAGAACGGCGCATCCAAACTTCGCAACGTTTACTGTTAGTGTCGGATTGCATACTCTCGCATTCATTTCCTCTCAACTGAAAAGTTAATTTAAGAGACAAAAATGGATCGATAAAAAGCAATGTCATATACCAAATCAATACTGGGAACGTAGGAACAACTGAAAATTGAGGTTGGCCTCACAGTGCAAGCAAAATACTTGAAAATTATTTCTCGTTATTACTTACCCACTTAGAGCTGTATTCTGAACTCTGTTTCCTTTAGAAGAGCTGGAGATATGACAAGACCTGCATAGGGAATTTCCTTCAAATGATGCTTGTCACATCTTCAGCTCGAACTGTGGGAATTGCCAAGGTCAGAACTGGATCTTGGTGCGTAAGTGAAGATGGAGAGTTTCATGTAAAACAGTCTTACTGGGTTTTTAAGCCTATGAATTGGGCAATGTCTTCTCCCTCCTCTCCTCTCCTATTGCCTTCCCTTCTTTATACTAGCACATCAACAGATTTAATAGGAGCAAAATTGTTCTTTCATTCTCTTTTCCTGCTTCCTAGGAATTTGCTAGTCTGTTCTTTCCTTTGCTTTATTATCCACATCAGCCAATGACATGTTAGTGGTTTGCACATGGAATATTTTAATGAGCTTTAGATAGTTACTGAGAATTGTTACCTGTGCACCCCAAAATGCATTGCAGAGGCAGGTGAACATTCCTAGTTGCGTTTTACAGTTAGCACAGAGAAGCTGAGAGACTGGCCGCAGGCACAGATTTTTCTCCCCTGAAGCAGTGTTTTATGCTGCTTTGGTCCTTGTCTAGTGTAAACTTCTTCCAGAAACCAATTACATGAACATCATGTTTGTCAGGCTTAAATAATCCTTTTCCCAAGGAGAGGAATTCTGTGCATAGTGTAAGGCTTCATATAGGTCAGGCCTCGTTTAAACATCCACATTGAAAAGTGTTCGTGTTGGAGGATGATAAAATTAAGGAAGAGCACCTTGGACGTTGAGGGGAAAGCGATGAGGTCTCTCTCCAGTGTAGTTCAGTGTCAAAGGGAGGAACGCAAATCCTGACTCCTATTTTTTCTCTCTATTCAATATATTACAGTTTCTTTATAATACGCAGGCGGCACGATTTCTCTGTAGGAATGCTTCCAGTAAGTTTGGAGACGACTGTGCGCTAAACCGTTTTACCAGACGGCAGTGTATCAAGATGCGAGTGGGCTGTGCTTTTGCCTCTCTGCCAGATGGCTTTCCCAAATATGAGCTTATTGCACTCTGGCGTTGTGTCACCAAGCACTCTCTTTGCTTGGAGAGAAGGGCTTTTATTGCTTAAGCCTGACTGCTTCTCTTGAGTGGAGAAAAAATGTTTATGGAGGATTTCCCCTGAACATGTGAGCCTGTGTCTGCCCGTCTTCTCAGTTGGAAAATTCATTTCATAATACAAATAACTGAGCTGTAGGCTAACTGGGAGAGCAAGCAGATGTGCTTCCTGCAGTTGGGATTTATTTTGTTTTTGTCTTTTCCCATTCTTTACTCTGTCGCCTGTCTCCAGTAACACAGTGATGAAAATACAGCTCCTCTGTGCAGAAAATCTCGCGTACTGCTCCAAAGCCATGTTTTGCCTTCCCTTTTTTGACATTTGACAAAAGCTCTAAGTCTGAGATACTTCAGAGACATCCAAATGATTGCTGTTAGGCAATGGTTTGAAGCTCGATGAAATTGCTGGCGCTGTTCGTAAGGTAAAAATAGTTTTACGTGCTCAAACACTTTGCTCAGACAGATCTTGTATGAATGTCTTCACTATAGATGTAGTATTGTAACACTTAGGAAGGTCTTCACTATAGGCAAAATATTGTAATACTTAACCCAGATATGTTTCATTTTAAAATGTCAAAATAGGGATTTTTAGATAATAGGTCATCCTGGTTCCCTTTGGAGATATATTCTTTATGTTACCCAACATCACAGGTTTTCTCCCAGCACTTGGAAACACCTCCCTGAAAGAAAATAGTAATGTTCTTAACCGTATTTAATAACACACTACAGATAGAAATCGGGATTTACAAATGCCAGTAGATAATGGCTCGTACAAACGTACATTTTACTCCTGCAATAAGAGGCACGAATAGTATTGTAGACATTAGAGGTCAGGGTCTGAAAGCTTGGCCTTATCAATCTGCCTGAAACCAGAGGAGGGCAGACTCTGGGAGATGTAATGATGGGAAGAAGACAACGTTATTTCAGTAACAAGGTAGGACTATTTTGCTGTAAAATTAACTATTTGTAAATAAAACTAATCACAACATTTTCCAAAAAGGGGTTTAATATATTCTTAGGGATCATTTTCAAATATATCAGTAATTAGTGAACTGCATCTTTGTGCACTTTTTAGTGATTTTCTTAGCTTTTTATTTCACTATCTGACTTAAAGGAGAAACTATTGCTCTCTTTCAAGAGAGAGCATGATGATCTCCGATCAGAATGCCTCCAGTCGTGAGTTTAATGCAAAACACCAGTCTTACCACGTAGGCAGTTTTGTAGTTAATACAGTACACCAGGTTGCTCCCTCCAGTATTTTCATTTGTATCAAGTTCCCTCTTTTTTCCTCCTCTTAAATGATCTGAGAAGATCCTCACTTTGCTTGTGTAACACCTGAACCTACAAGGCTGGAAGACGACAACACGTGAAACTGGATGTCTGTCTTAGTGCTGTGTCCACATGTATATGTCTGAAGATGGATGTTTGCCCTGGGCCGCCTTCTGTTTAGATCATTCTCCGCATAGTTAACGGTTTTTGTTTTTTCTTCTGTATATGCCATTATTTGATAGGATATAGTCAACTGTGGAAATCAGACAGTTCCATTTTTGTTAATTGTTCAATTTGTACATAAATTTTCCTTCAAGTACTGACTGCTGTTTCTCACAGGTACAATGGGAATGCATTAACCCCAAGTACAAAGCGAAGAAGAAGAATTACAAGAACTCAGGCATCGTCATCCTTAACCAGTGCAAGGTAAATATGTGTTTTGCTCTTTGTTTGTTTCTTTACCAAGCTTTCAGCGATATATTTTACCGGTGTTTGGAAGTGTAGGCAACAAAATGGAACTGCCTGTAGAACAGCAGTGGAAACTGATTGTTGGGGCTTAACCCCAGCCAGCAGCTCAGCCCCACGCAGCCGCTTGCTCTGTCCCCCCTGGTAGGATGGGGGAGTGAATCGAAAGGGTAAAAGTGAGAAAACTCATGGGTGAGATAAAGACAGTTTAACAGCTAAAGCAAAAGCCCTGCGCACAAGCAAAGCAAACCAAGGCATTCACTCCCCACTGCCCACAGGCAGGCCGGTGTTCAGCCATCTCCAGGAGAGCAGGGCTCCATCACCCACAACGGTGACTTGGGAAGTCAAATGCCATCACTCCCAACATCCCCCCTTCCTTCTCCTTCTCCCAGCTTTATACGCTGAGCATGACGTCATATGGTATGGGATATCCCTGGGGTCACTGAGGTCAGCTGTCCCGGCCGTGTCCCCTCCCAGCTCCTTGTGCCCCCCCAGCCTCCTCACTGGTGGGGTGGGCTGAGAGGCAGAAAAGCCCTTGACTCTGCTCAGCAGTAACGGAAACATCCCTGTGCTGTCAACGCTGCTCTCAGCACAAATCCAAAACACAGCCCCATACCAGCTACTGTGATGAAAATTAACTCTACCCCAGCCAAAACCAGCATACAGATCCACTACAAAAAGTAAAGACAAGGACTTGAATCCCAAAAGCAAGCTGACTGTCCCCAGCTCTCCTCTTTTATTTCTCTTGCTCTATCCCTGCTGTTGTGCACTGGAGTAGACAGTACTAAACTCTTACCTCTACAGGATTGCCAGTTGGCCTTTTGTGTGTTTCCCTTCTAATCCTTCCATCATTTCTACAAAATTGCTCTTGTTCCTCCTAAACCAACAGCAAAATTTCCACTGACTTCCCACTAAGAAGGATCACAGAGCTTGGTTCTACTTTTGATCTGAATTTTCCTTTCTGTACTTTTAGAATTTGGTATTTTCTCTGTTTACAATTTTGTTTCTGTCTCAGAGTATATTTAACGTTTTCTTCCTTTACCTTCTTTTCAGTTTTTTTTACTTTTTTCAGGCAGTTCTCTGATGTTTTAGCAGTACGCAGCTAAGGTGAATGTCTTGCTTTCTTGTCTGCAGATCCACAAGATGCATTCTTTCTTAGATTATATCATGGGAGGCTGCCAAATACAGTTTACAGTAAGTGTCTTACTTCTCTAACTTGTTTTAAAGAAAGGGAATCCCCTTAGATACTGATTCATTACTTCCACAGAGAAATGATTCTTACATGCCATTCCTTGGTAAATTATTAAGGTCTTCTTGCAAAATGTATTAAGCCTGGAAAAGAAAACTATGTTAATGCAGTTGCTGATTTACGTCTATGTTTTGCAGCAATGACAGTCACGTTGCAAAAAGTAAAGATAACTCATACAAGGGTGAGAAGCTAAGCTGCGATAGTCCCACCAATTCCAACCGTGTTACACCCATTCCCAAAAGCTGGAGAACTGAATTAGCCCCTATGACAGTGCTGACTGGCCTTTGGCTTTTAAGCCTCACTTTGTTCACAAGAATTTCAAATCAATTCCCTTGCTGGGACTGTGTCACAGGGGGGGATTTCATCTCACCTACCTTTAGCTACTTAAAAGTTGGATGTCCTGTTCATCAATCCTATGGGCTAGTCTGCCTTTCCAGAAGGAATCCTCCATTAAAGCAAGTTGTTTCCCCTCTCATGGTGCCATACAGAAAGTCACAGGCAGAGAGAGATTCCAGCCAGGGACCTCTCTCTCTCAGTCTGGGGTAAATGCGAGGGTGAATGCTGATGTTTCATACCTCAGCCATAGCTACCAACAGTACGATGGGGGACAGGGTTGTAATTTAGAGCCAATTCAGAAGCTATTCAGTTCAAGGAACAGGGGACAAAAGGATGATTTTGTCCTCAGCGCTGGTGAGGCCGCACCTCGAGTACTGTGTTCAGTTTTGGGCCCCTGACGACAAGAAGGACCTTGAGGTGCTGGAGCGTGTCCAGAGAAGAGCGACAAAGCCGGTGAAGGGCCTGGAGAACAAGTCTGATGGGGAGCGGCTGAGGGAGCTGAGGCTGTTTAGGCTGGAGAAGAGGAGGCTGAGGGGAGACCTGATCGCCCTCTACAACTCCCTGAAAGGAGGGTGTAGTGAGGCGGGGGTCGGTCTCTTCTCCCCGGTAACTAGCGATAGGACAAGAGGAAACGGTCTCAAGTTGCGCCAGGGGAGGTTCAGGTTGGATATCAGGAAGAACTTCTTCACTGTCAGAGTCGTTGGGCATTGGAACAGGCTCCCCAGGGAGGTGGTGGAGTCATCGTCCCTGGAGGTGTTCAAAAAACGTTTAGATGTGGCGCTTCGAGACATGGTTTAGTGGGCATGGTGGCATGGGGTAGAAGGTTGAACTTGATGATCTTTGAGGTCTCTTCCAACCATAACGATTCTATGATTCTATTTGTGGAGCTCTCCATAAACAGAAATACAATATTTTGCATTTCCATAATCATTTTTAGAAACATTTAATTCTGTGTGGTTTTGATTATTTTATTTTTTTATGTGTTTTGAATCTGGGAAACAAAATGAAAATAAGATAAATTAATATAATTTAATATATCAGTATTTCCCATAGCATAGGAATACATATTGTGGCTTAGTTCCAGTCTGGTTTATGTGACTTCTAATTTCATGCCAGTTACGGGGGTAAGATCTAATGCTCCAGGGTAATATTCTTCTTCTGGAGAGCTTTTCTTTTCCTGTAGCACCCCACCCTGTTTCTGCTCCCAGGTATCAAGTATCGGACATTGGATGCTACTGAAATATTCCATTTCACTTCTTCCAGACAAGCCTTCATCTTCTGAAAAGATTTAACAAAAAAAGAAAGGGTTTTTTTTTGTCCCAACAGTAAGTTCCAGCAACAGCAGCAGCTATAGACAGTAGTGGATTGTCTTCTTGTGTGAGAATCAGCTTTTTGAGGTGTAAAACATACACTTTGCCAATACGCCTGCAAACTCATTGGATAACACCCAGAACTGAGGACCCTGTTTCTGGTTTTGAAGAAGATACCTAGTGTTGTGGACAAAGACCTTTACAGTTGTTTTCTCTCAGGCAAAGTGTCCTGTGTAATTACCTCTCCACCTTACCTGGCTTCTTCTTCTGTTATCCCCACATGCCTGCAATGCCCATTTCTCCTCCAAATCTGAAACTCGCCAATCCCTGGAAACCTCTTTAATTTATCTTTCCTGATATTTCCTCCCTAAAAATATGACTGGAAGAACTCAATTATCAAATGTGTGTCAGGTCATTAGCAGAAAGACAGCAGTGTCTGTAAGTAATATTTAAAAGTCTTTTCTAATCAGGGCAGGTGCTTAAGCGCGTGCAAAGACTGGTTAATATGCATTTCCCACAACTCTAGTTCAAGCGCAGGAGCACTGTAACCATTTGAAAGTGTCTAGGGATATACATATTATTATGTTACAGCTGTGCTTTTCAAACTCTTTTTGATTCCTCCTAAATGTTTTCAAAAGAAAGAGCAAGTTCCTTACACGGCACACTGAAGGGTCGTGGCATTTTACTTGCCTTTTATTTACTTGTCGCACATTTCCTATTAGTCGGCTGTGAACCACAAGTTGAAAACTGCTGTGTTAAAATGGGTTAAAATGGATAGTATTGCTTCTACTATATTTTACTATTTTAATATTTCATTTTGCTGAAATGAAACAAAAGCATGGATAATAGGAAACTTGGGTAAATTCATCTGCAAGGACGGCAGTGAGGACATAAAGGAAATGAAGGATCCATTAAACTGTGATCTGCAGAGATCCCTGAATTGCCCTGACCTCCATGGTAAATCCACCAGCTACAGTATTGTGTAAACTCATCACTATCAGTTTCCAACCTACGTGGACTGAGGGGAAGCCATTGTGGAAGCCTCTGTGCCTCGAGCTCTGCTCATGCATAACCTGGTGGTTCTACTCAAAGATGGTCATGAGCTGACTTCTCCATATATTTTATTTCCTCCTGCCTCGGTTGCACCCGTCCCCGTGCTGGTAGCACAGATGGGTTGTGAGATGTGTTGCTGTTTCCAGAAGTGTATCATCAGAGCTTCTCCAGTGGGCGCTGAAGCAAAAGGGTGCAGCCTACAAGGGAGATACTCAACGCTCCCTTACTTTCTGCACACATCATATGATGTCCTTTTCACATAGTCCTAACCTGGTTAGTTCAGACCGCTGAAACAGAGCAGGCCTATTCCTTCCACCTTCCCAGATTTCCATTTCTTCTAACTGGAATGGATCTGGAATTGTTTGAAACTCTCCTGGTACAAGTATTGTTGTTGTTGTTATCTTAATATTAGTGACGGTTCTATTGAGTTCATGCTGTGTACAGGCAGTACGATGCGACTGTGATTTGAAAGGGCACTTGCTGAGGGAGGGAAACTGGGATGCTAAGCGTACACTGGATAACAAAAAGCTGTAGTATGATGTACCTGCTAATTTAAGGCACTAATGAAGGCTTTGGTAACATCATGCTGTGTGTTCTCGGGATATTTTGTACATCTATTGTAGGAACGTAGTTTGTAGTTAGAATGGCTCTGAAAAACAAAAGTAAACTTTTCCTTCACTTTAAAACCATTTATTAAGAACCTTTCATCTATAGAGATCAATAGTGCTGATTCCAGTCTGCTATTTTTATGCACCGCTTATTGCAAAACCCTGTATCTCTTATCAGACAGTGTTCCCTGCTGCAGAAGAAACGTTCAGAAGCTGGCAGTGCAAATGGGTCTGTAGTCAGAAGACATTTTCATCACTTTGGGAAGTACAGCAGAAAGGATGTGTACCATGCATAAAAGGAACTGTAATAGAAAGATATGTTGGACAGATTCTCTCTCAAGCAGGTCACGGTATTGGGCAGGCTGCTTCGTTGCTGGCAGATCTAGCAGGAGGTCCAAGCTACGTAGGATGTTTTCAGCGCAATGAAAATCCCCCTTTTGCAAGGCTGAGGGAAAAAAGTTCAAAGAGCGTAGTTATTGCTATGTTATGTTCTTATTTAGCTGCGGGAAGATGACTGGTACCTTGGAATGGATACATTTAAAGATACACGGATAAAAATCAAACGTACGTACTGTAAGAAAGATTCCCACAAGATTGGCTCAGCTGTGATATTAGCCTAACTTCTGTGATATGTTAGCTTAGTTTTACAAATCCTTATCCTACATATTCGCACAAGACCTTGATACTGCTGGGTAATGCTAAAAGAGCAGAGCTCTGCATTGTTATTTTGAAATCGTGGCAAGTAACAGTGGTCATCTTTCTTAAAAATCCTCCCCTTGGGACTCAAACAGAGATTTGGCTTGAAGCCAAGCATACTGCATCCAGGTATAAATATTCATAAAGGCTTCACCATTGGAAATTAGGATATTTTTCCCTTAGCAGCAGATCTCTACTACAAGGACCATTTCCTAAAAGCAGGTTTGTTCTGGGGAGGTTTATTTTCTTTCATAAACGCTAGCCACAGACTTTGTTCCAAGCTTGTGAAACCCACTGCTTGGATCTGTGCTCTTGTTTTCAGTTAAAAAGCGTTTAGCTGTAGCTAACGGCCACGAAGGACGACTTGTCCAGTTCGATCTGATGCGTCACTCGAGTCTTGTTAATGTCTGTTTTGAGATTATCGGTAAAAACGATTCCTTTTAACAATT
>NW_009631234.1:0-3645 GCF_000690535.1 Cariama cristata | reverse complement strand
AGGAATGCCCTTTCTTTCTCTATCATTCAGTGACTTTTTTGCACTTTTTATAAGCAGCACGAAAAATTAAGGTTAAATTAATACCAGAGAAAATATACGTATTTTTAAGAAAATATGCACACCTTGGCTAAGATTTTTTTAAAATAACTGTCCCAGAACTAAGGTAATCATACAAGTATCTGCGGATTTACCTTAGGTTTCACAAATGACTAGTGTTTCTTCCTTCCTCAGTTACGTACATGCATGCAAGTGAGAACATGAGAGGTTTCCCACTGATTTATTCAAGTTAAATCAAGCTGTCATTTTCGGAAAAAGGTCTTTGTGGAAAACAGACTCACTGCTTCGGTGCACGAACAGGGAGTAGGGAAGCAGAGGTGAAAGATTACTTTATTTGCCAGTCAAACCGAGCTGATATCTCCTGACTGAAATGTGGTGAGGTGCCAGGGGTTCATAGGTGAGCAAGGCGACAAGGGATCAAGGGATCTGATTAAGGGATTTCCAAGCTCACTAGAGCCCAGTGAAAAATATTTTTCTTCAGCTAAAAGTTAGAGGTGGAAAATCAGAAACAGTGGGGAAAAGCCATGTTGGGCTGACCCAGTGTGATTTTTCCCTTTTAATTTTTAGCAACAAAAAATAAGTTTCAGGAGGACCGTGTCATTTTTTTGAAGGGAGAATGAAAATGTCACATTTCATTTTCATTTTATAGCTGCACAAAATAGTCTCCCCTGTGCCAAGCAGAGGCTCCAGCTGGGGAAGCTGGGCAAGCTGGGACTTCAGAGTTCTTTTTGCAGCCTTCAGCAAGGCCCTTACCTGTCAACTGCACCGTAAAACTGAAAACTGAACTCTGTGCATTAGTCTGTTGGATATCCAGGTATAACGGGTGTTTTGGAAGAAGAAGTCATTGGGCAAAATTGTAAGGAAGTTTGTAAATGGCTTTGTTCCGTCCATGAGACCCTTTGGGTTTCTTGTTGCTCCTTTTGGGAATTCCTAGAAAGCAGCATCACAAATTCAGAAGAGGGCTTTCTGGTCCACAACAGTCATATCACAGGGAGATGCATGCCAGAGGGTATCTTCAGTGAGAAGTATAAAGAGCATCTTAAAAGGGAGAAATGAATTTTAAGAGGTTTCATTAATATTTGCTTTTGCGTTAAATGCTCCCCACAATCTTCCCTGGGTCTTTTCAACACAAAAATCTGTGCAGGATTCAAGATTTCTTTATACCCTGCAGCTCACCTTTAAGCTTGCTATCATCTATGAAATTGGGAGGGGTAATTATTTAATGCTTAGATTTTTTGAGGATAAAAAATACCAGACAGGCAGTATCTACTACTTTTATTACAGCCACAGTCAGGTTTAAAATAGCTAAGAAATGTCCCTAACCGGAGTTTTAATTTATAGTTTTAGTAGGACTTTTAACTCTATTGGGACATTTTTGCTGCAAAGGTTTTATGTCCTGAACATCACCTGAGCTGGAATAATTTAATTAAGTATGAGAACCTAGAGATAGTTAATTTGATTCATTGGTATTAGAACATAATTTCCGCACAGAATAATAATGCGGTTCATTTCTTCCCTAATTATGCCATTTTAGTTTTATTACCTCTTATTTTATAAGCTGTCATTTACTTTTAGACATGTTTGTCAATACTATCCTAATTCAAATTTGATGAAATACACTGTAAAATGCCCTTTGCGTTAAGGCTGCAGTCTCTACAGAAAACTGTTTCTGGTAAAGATGTATGGGTGGTGTGGGTATACTTATGCCTAGAAGAGCTCCACAACACCTTGACTTTTCTTCTTTTCCAGGTAGCCATAGATTTCACGGCATCAAATGGTGATCCTCGGAACAGCTGCTCACTGCACTACATCCACCCCTATCAACCCAATGAGTACTTGAAAGCATTGGTAGCTGTCGGGGAGATTTGCCAAGACTATGACAGGTAAATAACCACATTTGATAACAGAGTTCTCTTTAGAAAGTGTTTTCACAGTGTGAAATCAATGACTGCCTGCTGCCGGCTGCTGTAGCTCCGTGTTTAGTCACGTAAGAGAAGTGACTGCACATCGGAAAGATTAGTCTACCTTAACACGCTTTTGAGAGTGACGGTGGGTTCAGGTGAGCTTTATGGTAACAAAAGGCCCGGTTCTTGGCTATTTGGCTGATACCTGTGTTAAGTTTCAGGTTTGTATTCATGTTGCCAAAATTATGTGTTTGAGTGGATTTTTTCACATGTGTTAAACGTGAAGCCATTTTTGCAGATGCTGATAGCATCCTTTCTGATACGCTTGGGAGTCTGGGTCTGTCCCATCCTACAGAAAAGCATTCCCGAGATGTTGTGTTTGAAACGGAATTTGTAGTTGCCTAAACTGCTTAGTGGCCGCGTCTATTCTTAGAAGGAAATGTGCGGTCTTTTTCAGTGTTAAAGGATAGTGATAATGCGTGCACACACATGCCTTTAAATAAATAAGCAAATGCAAGTAATTGGGTCAAATATGCTTTGATTACATTATGCTCTTCTGTTGCTTTCAAGTAGGCTGCCTGCTTCTATCAAATTAATTGCCCATTATTAATCTAATTACCAAGCGCATTTCCTTTAAATGTTCTTTCTTTGTTGGTGAGACACAGAGTCTGACACCGTTACTCTTTCTGATCTTTGCACATGTAATAGATATCCACCCACCGCTTTGCCATATGTAAATACCAGATCTCAAAAAAACAAGGGCATTTCCAGTCAAATTTGAATTATACTTTCTGGATGAATTGTGGAGTGACTTAGTACTGTGGTCGGCATGTTACATGTCGCATCTACCAATTAGCCTGCTCAGAGGCACTTCCATTTGCATGGTAATGAAATGTCTTCTCAAAGAATAATGAGGAAGATGCTGCCCTGATGCAATTTCTGTAAGAATTTGATGGTCAGACTTGGTCACAGAGTTAAATAGTTAAGTGGCACAGTCCCCCCTGCACGGAGATACTAATCCCAAATCAGGATTCTTCTCTCAATATAGCATATTCCAATCAGTAAAAAAAATAATGGCCAGTCATTTTTCAAATGAAATCATCAGCATCATTCACTTCTATTGTGCTGCGGAAAATGCCTATTGATGCTCTAAATGAGCACGACTAAGGTTGTATGAGCTATGGACCAGGCCTGAACAAAAGCCAGAATTTCTTTTCCCAGGGAAATGTCACCTTTCTGGCAAGTGTTTGACCTGTACATGCTCTCAAGTTTTGTCACCATAAATATATTCCATGGGCAAGTTGATTCAGCATGGTTAGTGCTTTCTGATCAAAATGTCAAGTGAGGACCTTTTCTTTATATTTGCACATTTTGAATCCAGCAAATTTATAATTTCTCTAAAGAAGAAAAGAAATTAGGAGGAGGAAACCTTCATGCAAAATAATCTACAGGTTCTATATAGGAGTTCTTTTTGCGTTTAGTTGCAGCCTTGAGATGTACAAGCACATACGACCTATAAAGCAAATCTTCTGTATATACAATTTTTTAAAAAGAGTTTCAAATTCAGTAAGAATCCAAAATGTGGTGCAGATCATAACTGCTCCAGTGAGCCCAGTTGTGCTTCAAATACTGGAGCAATATTTATAGACCGGGAGAGGCTGGAGAGTTGGGTGGAGAGGAACCT
>NW_009631233.1:0-747 GCF_000690535.1 Cariama cristata | reverse complement strand
GGCAAGATCTGCTGCGGAGGGAAAGCCTGGTCCAGCCGGCACCACACCTTTGCCGGGCAGCTTGTTGGCTTTTCTTCGCCTCGCTGCTTTGTGCTGGTGGGGAGATGCTGGCAGCCCCCTTCTCTGCAAAGCCAGAGCCGGCACAAGCGACTGGGAAGAGGCTCTGGGTGCCAGGGGTGGTCGCGGCATCTCGCCGGTGCTCCTGGAGCTGCTGCGGTGCCGGGCAGGGTGGGGGCTTGCTGGCCTCCCCCCCCTCCCCAGTCGTTGTTCTGCTGCAACACAAGCGGGGCAGATCGGATCGGCTGGCAGGCAGGAAGGGTGGCACGGCCACGGGGAGAATTGCAGGACGTGCCGTTCGGGGGTACGAATGGAGAAAGAAAAGCTGTCGCCACCCTCAAAATCTCATGCTTGCTGGGCTGGAGTTTGGAGGGAAGGTGAGCACATTGATGCCTGCACGGTACGGGCATTTTAGGGCTTCGGTGCTTGTGAGATGAGCCCGCCTCGTGCCCCCCAAAACGCTGTGCCAGGAGGAAGCGGCCCCGTGGGTCCCTGGTCCCTCACCGAGGACTCGTGGCGGGTCCGTTTTGGTGCTCTAGGCTGGTACTTCGCATCCCAACGCCGTTCCATCCCTTCCCCTCCGCCCTGCATTAAATGGGATAACATTAAAGGCGAAGATCTGTTACACTCCCCGTGCCAAGGCAATTGTTCCCATCCTATTGTGTGCCGCAGGCGGCCCGGGAGCCCGGC
>NW_009631232.1:257-22959 GCF_000690535.1 Cariama cristata | reverse complement strand
TCTCCGGTGTCTTGCCTCACTCTGTTTTCAGTTCCAGGCTGAGGATCGTCTTTCGTGCTCCTCAAAAATTAGTTGAGTAATAGCAGTCTCTCGGCTCCCAGCCCACGTGCGCAGGCCACTTCATAGCCCGTTGAGAGCACTAAAAAGTAGAACCTGAAGATAAATTTCCCAAATCCAAGAATACTTGAAGTGGCTTTTTCGCCTTGCCAGAGGCACTTTTGGTCCCTGTAGTGTCCCTGGTTTATGTTCTCATTTTCTTTTGCAATTCCTGAAATGTAGACCTGCTTGGTCCTCCTGGGTCAGTTTCAACAAGGTGTGCCAAGAATTCAGTGTGCGTGGTAGAGCTTGTGATGGAAGTGACGGTCTCGGAGGCATATTTTGCAGCTGGGTGAGGTGAACAGTGTCTTTAAAAAAGAAATTTCTACTTAGCAAAGGTCTTCTCACCACATAGAAATCAACAAAAGTTACTTTGCAACTGGAAAACAGTTACTTTTTAGTTGCCATTTTTGGGTCAGTGCTGCCGGCAGCCATCTTGCTGAATTGAGCATTAGCAGCACAAGTAGCATTGCAAGAGGTAAGAGAGTCCAGTTTCTGAAGAGATTCTCGTTTTCATGTGCCTGCCTGTCTGAAACAGTGTTTGAGAACTTGGCATCTCAAGCATGGGTATGAACTCACGCCTTGGTTGTCATGTGCTGTTCCAGTAAGTGGCTGCAGTCATCAGATACCTCACTTGTTTGCTTCAATGGATAAAATGTTTTATGGATTTTTATTTTACTACCTACCTAGGGAAAGCAGTTCAGTCTGTAACATGGATGTTCAGGATAAAACCTCCAACAGGTTTTATCTCGGAAGTGAGTTCATGAGGATATGAATAAAAAGGCATACCAGCATATAGAAGGCATGACTGTTTTCACTTTCATTACTGCAGCTGGAATAATTTTGAGTCAGTGAATTTTTGCTGTATTTTTAGCACAGACTTGCGGGAAAAACTTATTCCCGTAGTTTAAGTGGAGCTTTGGAGGTTGGTAGTCATTTTCAGAAGCAGCACTAATTGGAAATTACTTTCTGCTCTTGCTCTTCGTACGATCCACCTAATGCATAGCTTCTCGTCGTTATCACATGCTGAATGATGGGAGCTCTGACACAAAGAAAAACGATGAAGTGATGTAAGTTCTAATAAGTCCCCCCACCCCGGCTCTTCCCTGTGTCAAATGCGGCTGTTGGACTGTTTTACTGAGAGAGACAAGGGGGCTAAGGCTGGGAACCAGGAACCTGTTATTTTGGTCTTTAAGGCTAGTACTCATTTGGTTAAATTTTATTCATGTCTTGCACTTTATATGCAAGTTTGGCCATTAGCTGTGCTGGGGATTGTGTCCTCACTTCTGGCCTGTGTTTAGGGGCAGGCTTGATGCAGGTTTTCAATTTCCTTTTAATTCCAAAACAGCTCTAAAGCTACGTTTTGTGTTCAGTTTCTCTCCTTGTTGAGTCAGTGAAAAAAAGGAGCGAGAGGGGAAGTGTGTGAGGGAGCTGACAAAAGGGATGAGTAGGGGAGATGATCTAGAGGCTTTGCACCAGGCTCTCTCTGATGGGAAACTCACTGAGGAGCTTTGAAAATTACCTAGGTTAGCTGTCTATCGTACCCTTTTCCGAAATTTACTAGCACACCTAGGAAAGTTGGCAGGAGAGAGCCCCAACCCGTGCCTTAGGCTTTCGTGCTTAGTATTTTCAGTTCAGGCTCTCTGATGCACAGGTGTCAGAGATTGAGTGTGGTTGAGGTGCATAGACATATTTTGCTCCGTCATCTCAGTTACAGCATGAGGAACCCCCAGGAGAGATGCAGTGAGAGCAAATGGTGATGATAATAATATTCTAAATTGCTACTGGAAGATGGGTAGTGCTGGTCTCTTGAAGTCCTTACCCTTGTCTGTAGGAGAAATAGCACTACTCTTCTGTGTAGCTGACAGGTAATTTCATTACACTTTTGTTTCTTTGTCTGCAGAACTGTCAGGTCACGTAACTGAAGCTGACCCTGCACATTCAGATGCCTGCATGCTGTTTCTTGGAGACTTTTGTTCCGTTTTTAATACCTCCAAGTTTTTTGATTGCTTCTAAGTGCAGTAATGTACTGACAACATTGATTCAGCCCTTGCTTCTTACTGAGGAAACTGTAGATTCAGTTCTTCAGTACTAAAACTTTTTTCTCACTGTCAGCAGAACCAAGTGGACCTCTTGCTGTGCTCTTCAGCACTGGTCTGTGTCAGGAGGTATCTGAACTTTCTTTCCAGATTTATACAGCTTTTGGTTTGTGGACAGTTTTGGTCCGCAGGCTTGTGCTTGCTGCCCAGTTCCTTTTCCATTTATTTTTGTCCTGAGTCCCAGACTGTTTTTTAGACTGCATGGCAGTCTCTGCATCCTGAGGGACAGCCACTCAGTTTCAGTCACGGTTTACGTAGCCAAAGTCTGGCAGCAGTTTCTTATCAAAAGACCTTTGGCTCCACATCTCATGTGCAGAGGGGTATGAGTTACATTCACACTTTGAACAGGCTAAGTAGGAGTATTGTTTCTTTCTGGTGCCCCTTAGCTCAAGTTTTAAGATCTACCTGCTTAATTAATTTCAGGTGGCCAGGAGCTAATGCTGAGGCAAGGTCCTTAATAAGTACTTTGTTGGTTTTGTGCACTGTTCTAACCACAAGATCTTGTCTCGCCTGACAATGTATTTGTTCACCTTTCTTATTGCACTCTCAGTTCTCCTGGAAATCTCAGACTTTTTAGGACTCTACCGAGACCACATTTTATGTTGAAGATGGAATTTATGAGCTCCTTCCAGGATGTATCCAGCAGCCTTTCTTGTGTCTTTTTGGGTTCAGGGAATGGATCTGTAACATCTCACATTGAAAGAGATGGACTTCGATGTCTTACCTCTTGCACTCTTTACCGAAGATAGGAAAAAGATGACGTTCCCAGTGCTGGCAGTCCAGGAAAGATATCTTTTACGAATCCTCCTCTTGTTCACTTGAAATAATGTTGTATGTAATTTCCAACATGTTTCCTATGCTACCAGGGCTTATGCAAAGCTTGAAACCCTCTTGGAAAACAAGCTGGCTGCCCTCATAGACTTACTTGGTATTGTTCCCCCTTTTATGTGTCAGAGAAAGGAGCCAATACCGCATAGCCTGTCTTGGAAAAACCTCTGTCTTGATGGGCAGGTGGACCTGGGGTAACATCACACTGTAGGTATGTCACTCCTCTCTGATGGACTTCTAAAAATGCAGTGAGCGTGCCAGCTGATGCACTCTGCCATGGTCTATGTTCATGCTGTGTACCTGCTTACTCTGCCACTTCCAGTCAAGGTTTAATTTCTTTTGGTTATTTTGTCCCTAAAAGAGCAAAATGGACCCAAAGTGTATGGCCAACACTGTTGTCCACAAAGCTTCATACTCTTTACCTTGCTTGCTGCTTGCTTAGGACAAAGGAAGACTTTATTTTCTTTGTCAGAATCAAACCAAGCTGTGCAAAGTTTTCTGTTCTGACCTTAGATACTGGCACATCTGGAATACTGGTAGAAAGTATTCAGGTGCCCACTGAGGGAAGTTACAACAGTCTGCTGCTGTTGTGGCTGGCTCGTGTACAACTTCCAAGAGCCCGTTGGGAATCAGTTGGTTCAAATTCATATTTCTTTCATAGAATGAATTATTTGCTGTATTCAGTTTTGAAGGAAAACACATAAACTTCCTTTCTTCCATTTCCTTGCTGTCTGATTTGCTCCATTTTGTCAAGGCAAACAAATTATCTGTTATATTTCTTGTGGTGTAGTGGGCTAGTGCTGCAGTAACTCCTGTGAAGTTATTATAGAAAGATGTTTATATCCTTAAAAAAAAAAAGCAGCCCCTGTTTTTCATGAGCACTTGAATATTTCTACTGGCTTGCTAGGTTTAACTAATTGGCCTCGACAGGCTAAACTCTTACAACTCTTCCTGTCAGGGGAGCTGCAGCATTGTCCTTTAATTCCCCTATTTATCTGGGATTTGAGACCAAATGGACTTGAACTTTTGTTTCGGTGGCAGTGGTTACATGTGATTTCAGATGAGTCCGACTAATTCTTTTAGGCAAAACATCTTACAGTCAGCAACATCTCATGACCACTTCTTTTCATCGATAACTTCATAGCTATTTCCATTTGAGGATAGTAAAGTAGTTATATTTACTGACAGAAAACACTGTGCTTTGAACTCCTGCAACTGGTGCCTGGGAAAAACGTTCTCCTTTGTCTTACAAACACGTATAGTTTCTAAAAGACAATACAACAAAGAAACCTGTAGAAAGTGGAGATGAAAACGGGGTGGCTAGAAAGGGGGGAGCAGTATCACTCAGACTTGTAACTTGTGTTTTCTTCATCAGTTCTAAAGCGGATGACTTATCGACTGCTATTCTGAAGCAGAAGAACAGGCCCAATCGGTTAATTGTTGATGAAGCCATCAATGAAGACAACAGTGTTGTGTCACTGTCTCAGGTGCGTCATCTGTGAAAGCAAAGCATTTAATCTGGTAATTTGCAAGCTGTTGCTATGTATTAACTTGAAATGTAACTTTGCAACATGAATCTAAGTATTTGCGTCAGAAGCTGCAGCTGTTATGTGAGGGAGGGTTGTCTTGTTTCCTAACACTCTTCCCTGATAAAATATATTTTGATTGTCAGTTTGTAGGATTCATTTGAGCTTGTGCCCTTAGTCTAGCTTCAGGATTAGCTCTTCACCAGTGTAGTACAAGCCTTTGTCCTTGTGGATTTAGTATATCGCTTCCAAGATGTCATTCTCCAAAGTCAAGTAACTCCTCTTCAGATGCTTGAATTATTGTTTTGTCAAAAGCTTCTTTAACGCTGTTACTGTTTACAGGCAAAAATGGATGAATTGCAACTGTTCAGAGGAGACACTGTTCTGCTAAAAGGAAAGAAGAGGAGGGAAGCGGTCTGCATTGTTCTGTCAGATGACACCTGCTCAGATGAGAAGATTCGCATGAATAGGGTTGTTCGCAACAACCTGAGGGTGCGCCTGGGTGATGTGATCAGGTGAGGACTCGTTTGCTAACTGTTGCCTATCGCTGGGTTGCCTAAATAATTTGTGTGCTGGCTCTGAATTGATTGAGTCGGTAGCAGAGACAGGGTCTGCAGGACGTATCCTTATGTCTTCCAGAGGAGATCACAGAAATATTTTCAAGATCAGGGATCTCAGTTTATTTTTGCATGTGTTTCTGGCTGTATGCATATTCAGGTAATACTAAAAAATTATGCTACAGATTGTTGAATTCTCTTCAGGACCTTCACGAGCCCAGGACCTGTCATTAAATTCGTTCATTTATCCCGCTGTTGTCACAGTCATCTTCGCAAATTTACATTGTTTGACAACTCACAAATTTTTCTTGTCTAAATTTTTTATGTCCACATTAAAGGCCTTAAGCAACGTTGTAATTGGTCTCATAGCATCTGAGCTGCCCTCTGGCAAACAGAAGTTAAAACTTGCTAGAAGTGAGTGACAAAAACATGAAGCAGTCAAATAGCAAGATTAAAAAAGACAATTTTTGTTACAAAAATAATTTTAAAATTAGGAATGCTTGAAAAACACCGCAGGGATTTTGTTGTACAACAGTTCCAGAAAGTAGTGGGAAAGCAGTGAAGTATGCATCTCATAGGTTAGGAGACAGGTTCCATTCTTGGATGGGAGTGGTAGGAGGGAAGCATGTGAGCTTTTCTTAAAAATGTTGATCTGCAGGCTTAAATATGGGAGGGCTAACAGCCCCTCCTGAGCAGCTTCCTAATCTGGAATATCCTGCATGATCTGGGAAAATTGGATCCTGGTTTCTGACATTAGACTTCCTGAGGTGGTATCTGGAATAATCTTTAAATGCAAAATATGTTTCATACAAACTTTTTAGAGGAGAGGAATAAGGGTGTTTCACCCATGCCCCTGCTGCTAGAAAACAAAAGTTTTAAACACCACTCTAGCTGGAACAGAAGAGTGCTTTGAGCCAGTCTGTGGATTTAAAATAAAGGTGAATCCTTACTTTAACGTGATGTGAGTTTACTGTTGGATTAATTTTTAGTGTGAAAGTTCAGCCTGTGCTCTCCGCTTCTCTGCCAGGACTGTGTCTGTAGTGGCTCTCAGCCTTACAGATGCATTACCAATTGTCTTAGCTTTGTTGCGAGGGTCAGAGAGTTTTCACTCTTCTTGCCTTCAAAATTTTTCTTGCTGATCTTTAACTGCTTATTTTGTTGCTTTCTGTGGCCTGATTTCTGCCAAATTTCAGATTCATGCGCTAAATCACTTCCTGCTTGTGGTCTGTCAGCTGTTTTCCTTCCGGGGCAGTCTGTCTTTTCCTTTACTCTTCTGCTATTTCCTCTCTCTAAAGCACGTGGTGAAAGGATCTGCTAAGAGTCTTGAGCAAAGTCGTGTATGAAAATTTGCATGCTCAGCTGTAGTTCCATGTAGGCTTTTCTTAGCTGGCAAAGCCAGTTTGAGCTCTCTGCCACAGCTTGATATTCCGAGCTATCGCTACAGTAGGCTGTTGTCCTACACTGCAAAATAATAACTGTAGTATTTATTTAAAAAGGGAGAATGGGCCTTCGGACTTTAACCTAAATGTCAGCCTCTGCAAAGTGGGACTGACAGATGCCTGTCTGCAAGCTGGTTACCCCTGGTTGGTACTGAGAAGGCCTTTGCTCAGAATCAGGGTTGTCAGCAACAGGGGCTCTGGTCTCTGTAGTTAAGTTAGAGAGAGGAAGGAACAAAGAGCTTCCCACAGCTCCCTTACCCTTGCAGCTGCTTCAGCAGTAGGTCATGGTTGAAACAGAAGTTAGCTCCCACATGTCTTTAGGCTGCATCAGTAACTTGTGAATGTGTCTTGGGAATGGTGAGGGGGGCTACAGAAGAGCGTTGGTTTAGGAAGAAAGTATGAAACTCCCCAGTGGAATCTGGATAGGACTGAGAAGAGTGAAGGAAAGTGTGTGTTGTGAAGACTGGCTCTTGATGAGCATGATTTTTGCCTTATCAGCATTGAAATGTTCTTATGCAGGTGGGAAGTCTCACCAGGGCTTTGGAAGGTCCTTTCTGGCACTTGTACCAGCCTGGGAAGAGGCATCACTGCCTTTTCCAGACTTGGGTGTAAGTCCAGCATAATGTGTCTAATTTGAGTTTTCTTCTGTTACAGCATCCAGCCTTGCCCAGATGTGAAATATGGCAAACGTATCCATGTGCTACCAATTGATGACACAGTAGAAGGGATCACAGGGAATCTCTTTGAGGTCTATCTCAAGCCGTACTTCCTGGAAGCATACAGACCCATCAGGAAAGGTAGTAGTGCCTGTTACTGAAGTGCTGGTGGCAGCAAGTGTGAGTTAGTCCTGAGACCCAATAAAGAGAATTTCTAGAAGCTTGCACATATCTCTGCGAAGCATTAGACTGACGTCTGTAGAGTAAAATTTTGCTGGTGCTGATTTAATTTTTTCCTAATCTTCAGAAGAAAGGGTGATAACTGCTGCTGGCTGGCAGAGTAGCTTGATAGTTCTCCCATGTTTTTTGCTACATGACATGGGACAGCATGAGAAAAGGCTCAGGCAGAACTTGGGAGAAAATCTCATTAAACTAAGTTACTACCACTTGTTGGAATTGGTGAGTTGCCTGCATATTAATCACTTGGTTGGGTATACCAGCTGGCACCCTGACTAAATTCACTTCTTCAAAGTAGTTTAATTAATAACTGGGAGAGTGCGTAGAAAACCAAATGCACTTTTGGAGTTGTGCTAGTAGCACTTCTGCTGGAACAAATAGGTCCTAATGCACTGTAAACACAAGTTAAAGTTACCCGGCTTCTGTAGCCCGGTTTAGCCAGGAGTCATAGTGCAGTATTATATATTATTCTGTTTCTGGAGACAGGCAGTTTATAATAACCTCAAAATGAGTTTTTATTAAGTTAGGGCTTTTTGCCTGTTTTAGAAATGTTAAATTGAAACTGAATGGAAAAGAAATGTGATTCCTTGCCTTTGTGTTTTGTATTTGGGCAGCATATTCTTTTCTATTGTTTGGTGGTTTTGTTTGCTGTTTGTTACTGGATGAAATTTGAAAACTTTTAACTGTGGTGGATCTAAACGGTGCTCAGGTCGTCACAATACCTGGAGCTCTGGAGTTTAAAATGCAGAGCAGTATTAGAAATGCCAGCAGTGTACACCTGTGTAACCCACTTCCTTGTCCTCTGGGGCTGCTGGTAGTACAAGGGTCGACATTTTGCGGACATTGGTTGCAGCAGACTACTGAAGTGTGAGGTTTTACAGGTGACATCTTCTTGGTGCGTGGAGGGATGCGTGCAGTGGAGTTCAAAGTGGTGGAGACAGATCCAAGTCCGTACTGCATAGTGGCTCCAGACACAGTGATCCACTGTGAAGGAGAGCCCATCAAACGAGAGGTGAGCAGAATGCTGCCACGCAGTTCTCCTACTGAATCCCCTCTGTCTGAAGTCTGTTTCTTTGACAGTGCTTGAGAGCAGCAGTGTTTGCAGTTCCTGTTTTGGCATTTTGTGTATTGAATGTAATGGTTAGAACCTCTGGTTTCAGGAGTTGAGCTGCTGCTGAAGGTAGTCATAGAAATGTACTTCCAGCGTCCTTCCTCATATGCTGAGATAACGCCAATGCGTAGGTTTGCTGATGAGATGCCATACTTTGGCAGCAGCTGCTTTTGCATCTGCTTCCAGAAATCTCATGCTGGAGGCATCTTTTATTTCCAAGGTTCTCTTGATCCATAGCAAGGAGAACTTACAATGCTGCTAAATTTCATGCCATGTGAAAAGAAAACAATTAGTGCTTTTTCAGTGGATAATTTGAAACCCAAAATGGATGAGTTAAAAAAAAAAAAAAATTCCCCAATCCCTTAAGGTGTCTAGCCTTGAGTGTCCCAAGCTTGAGGCAGCCTGAGTAGCTGTCTATCACATCTTGGCCGCCTTACTCTTACAGAGTAGGAAATCTCAGAGAAATGAACTAAGGTGGTTGAATACTTGATAAAGTGAGTGCCTTTTTACTACCTGCAAATCAGGGTGACTGCTGATTTGTAGTTAGCTGCCTTCTGAAAAATTCACCTCTGTGTGACACTTGTGAGACTTCATCTGGGCACCCCATGACTCCAATTTGGGCTCTTCAGGACACGGCAGAGACAGGAGCAAATTCAGCCAAGGCCACCAAAATGATGAGGAGCTGGAGGTCAGAATGAATGAGGAGGGGGCTGGGAGGGTGGGATTATGCAGCTTGGAGAAGGGAAGGTAAAGGGGCAAGCTTACTGGCAACTGCCTGATGGGAAGAGGTAGATGACCAGCCTCTTCTGAGAGCTGTGCCCAGGGACAGGACTAGAGGCAGTGGCATAAGCTTGATCAAGGGAAATTCCCAGTGGATACTAGGAAAAAATATTTCCTCCAACCCTGGAGCAGAGCTCAGAGAGGGCAGGAGTCTCCAAACCTGGAGAGCTTCAGTGCTTGATAGGGCCAGACCTTGAGTGACGTGCTTGAGATAGTAGTTCCTGTTTGTGGGGCTCTGTCTGAGCCTCTCTGAGATTCTAGGCTGTGTTATTTTATTATTTTAGTGTGGCCTAATGTTACTGATAACTAAGACCAGTAGACATTTCGACAGCCAAATGAATGGATGCTATAGAGCTGTGCTGGAAGAATTGGTTATGGTTGATCTTACCTGTTTGGATCTTAACATTCTCAGTTAATTTGAGTGCATCCCAAAAGACAACACTGCATCTGAGAACTGTGTGATAGCTAGCATATGTCAAGTAGTTATCACTTACAGTTAAAGGAATAAGTATATTTTATACTGAGCTTTGTTGTCTATTGCTATCTTTGTTAGCCACATCAGAGTCACAGAACTTGTTTTGTGCTAGAGTCTGTAGGGAACCTGGCAGCAGAGGCTGTCATTCAAGAGGGTGGGCTTCTGTGAGGTCTAGGTATTTGCAGCCCATTCCCTTTGTATGTCTGGGAAGACAGAGCTAAGAAACAATTGTGGAAGACACCAGAAAGACCTGAAAGTGAGGATCTCAAGACAGCAAAGAAATGGCTAAGAGCAAAAACCCGTATTCCTGCCTTCTGTATAGTGGGAGGGGTTGTTGTTTTCACGCAGATGTTTAATGTATTTCCTTCCGGACAGGATGAAGAGGAGTCACTGAATGAGGTGGGCTATGATGACATTGGTGGCTGCCGGAAGCAACTGGCTCAAATCAAAGAGATGGTGGAACTTCCCCTCCGACACCCTGCGCTCTTCAAGGCCATAGGGGTGAAGGTAGGTCCCCTTGTGCACCAGGTGGATGTGGGCTTCCCCTTGCAGATGACTCTTGATGTCGGAGGTTTATGAGGCATTGGCAGGGGGAATAAGTGATTTGCTGTTTTGGGGTGTTTTTTTTTAATGCTGGTGTTAGGAAAGTATTTCCTTACATATTCTGGACATGGAAGTACTGGCAACTTGTAAAGCAGAGTGATGCTTTGAATCAGTTACTGGCAAGGTTTTTGTTTGTGTGTCATGCAAAGTAGAGAGAGTGTTGATAGCAATGCTGGGATGACAGCTGTTTCATGAGTTTGCATCACAATTTTGGACTGTTTTGTCAAATTCTTACAATTTCACTGTGAAGCTACTTAGGCATTCAGATGCTAGCTCACCACCTAAGGCCCTTGCCTTTGTCCTCAGCCTCCACGTGGGATCCTGCTGTACGGTCCTCCTGGCACTGGTAAAACGCTGATTGCCCGAGCAGTGGCCAACGAGACGGGGGCTTTCTTCTTCCTGATCAACGGTAAGTTTTGTGGCTGCTTTGGCCCCAGATCTTCTGTGTGCTCATTCATCCATCTTATGGTAATGAATGATGTTAATAGGGCTTGTAGAGCCTCGTTATTGCACTGACACCCTTCTTTAGCTCTTCCAAGCGTGCCTCGGGGAACACTTGGAGGCCATTTGTGCGGAAGCATCTGTAGTGGCCCTTCCCTTAATCTTGACTGTGTTGTAACAGGCTAGTTGGAAGATAGCTTTGCAACGCAGGGACTTGGAATCTGTCTGGGTGTTCATTTATGTTGATGAGGGCAGAGCTGGGAGTGAAGTGCTGAGATTATTCTGAGTATATGGGTGCAGGATGCTTCTGTGGCTGCCACCGTGTTCCATTCGGAGAAGAAGCTGGTCTGCTGTGGATTTTTCTTTGCCCTCAAGTAAAGTACAAGACCTGGTTTGTTTCACATAACATTAATTGGGAGGAACTTTTGTGAAAGCTATGATGAGTACCTTAAGACTTAGCTACAAGTGACAGAACCTCCTGTTGATAAGTCTCACCTGTAGCAGTTGAGATGAGTACTGGTTTTTGTCCAGTAAGGACCAAATTCTGAATTTTCCTCACTGCTTTTCCGTCGCACTTTACGGTCAGTGCTGGGAATAACTGAACATTTTTACTTAAGGAGTGCTGCTTTTCTTTTTTGATTTCAATACCATAGACCCATGAAGGCGATGGCAAAGGAGTGTATAGCACAGCACAGCAGTGACCAGCAGTAAAGAAATGACTTGCTTTGTATCTCAAGATATCAGATGTAAATGGGCTGGTTTTAACCATGTATCGCCCTTGTCATATACTTCCTAAAGTGTGTGGAAGCTGCCACTGAATGCTAATGAACCAGCCGTTTCTTTAAACACTTGTAGTTCTATTGCATAGTAAAAATATCATTGTCAGAGTTAGTGATGCGTTTTCTGTCTGCTGGTCCCCAGCCTGGAGCTAAAGGCAGTGTTGTAGACAGAGCTGGTACGAACTGGTGAGTTACCTGTAATGAAACACTCTTAGTACCTGCCTGCACCAGTGCCTCTGCAGCTGGCACGCTTGTCAGCTAGTAGCTTTGCACTTCTGATGGTCAGGCTTCTTTTTCTTGGATCTTTTAGAAGTATACTTTCTCTTCATTAGCACTCCCATCAGCATGATGGAAACGTCTGAAAATAAAATAAATCTGTAAGCCTACACTAGTGTTCAGCAGTTGTAGGACGTCTCAGGTGAATGCTGTCCTTCCTTTTGGGGTTGATGTGCTTACACATTTTTATTTTTATTTATCTTTTGAGAGGAGTTGGGGTCTGGGATTTTGGGGGTTTTTGTTTTGTTGGGTTTTTTTAAAACTCATTTATAGAATCTTACAGAGGTAAATATATAGCTGTGTAATGTAAGCTAAAGGCAGCTTTAGTATCTTGGAGCTTTTTCCTTCCCTACCTTGATAATTCATCACCATATAATTTGATTGCTTCTCTTGCAAGCTAGGGCTGACATTAACAGTGTGTGGTGGCACATTACAGAGAACCTCACCAAGTGTGAATTAGGGTAAGGAAAGAGGCAGCTAAAGGTAGCTCAATGGCTACCACTGCATTGTGTTAGAATAAACTGAAAACACCAGAATGATGGTAGAAAGTAATTCTGCATGCTGGTTTTGCCTGTTCAGCTGCAAATTTAGTGAACTCTGTCAGTAGTATTTGCTTTGGCTTGAAATGTAGGTTGTCCCATGTGAACGTTGTACTAAAAAAAATCAGCTGCATGTCTTGGGGCTAGCTGTCTCTCTTCTGGGTGCCATAGTGCTGCTATTTTGCAGGTCCTGAGATTATGAGCAAGCTGGCTGGTGAATCTGAGAGCAACCTGAGGAAAGCCTTTGAAGAAGCAGAGAAGAACGCTCCTGCCATCATCTTCATTGATGAGCTGGATGCCATTGCTCCTAAGAGAGAGAAGGTAAAGAAAGCCTGTAGAAGGTAAAGAAGTACGTCCTTTTTGGTAGCAGCTGGTGTGAATCTCTCCGTTTGACTACAGGGTAAAGCAGTATTTAACTTAATGCCTGATTTCAGTTGGATGTGAGAAGAATCAGATAGAGTTCACAATGTTTCTTCACAGCTCACGGCTGTCATGTCTTGTCTGCTCAGGTACAGTACTAGCTCCTGTGCCATGTTGTAGAGCTTTTGGTCTAACCACTGCTTTCTGTCTCCATAGACACATGGGGAGGTGGAACGTCGCATAGTCTCTCAGCTGTTGACTCTTATGGACGGACTGAAACAGAGAGCGCATGTGATCGTTATGGCAGCTACCAACAGACCTAACAGCATTGACCCAGCGCTCAGGCGATTCGGTAACCATGATTGCAGTTTCTTTCTTGTGTATCACGTACTTTGTTGCAGGCTATGCTTTGGGAGCCTTGGGAGGACTGAACAGAAATTAATACTAAACATCTTCTGTGTGTTGTATAAAGTATTGGCTTGTCTCCAGCTGCTTGTTTGAAATTCATATCTAGGCTTTGGTACCATTTTCTGTGCTGTATTAGGTTAGAACTTGAAGAAATAAAAAAATACTTTGAAGTGGAAAAGTGTGCTAGCCTCTGCAGGTAATAGGTAAAGCTATTTAAGAACACACTGAAGGAGAAAATACTTGAGGGGATGTTCATGCCTTAGGTTGTGGAAGGCTCTGAATTTTCTGATTTCTCTTTCTTTTATTGATGAGAAGTCAGGTAGTTTCTGAGATTCAGGTTTTCTAAACTTTGTGTTGTGAATGAATGTCTGGTGTATGACCAGTTGGTAAAGTCTGTAATAGGAAACCACTCAAGTGTGCAGGGGAAAAATGGCTTCTTAAATGTGTAGCGAGCCATCTGAATGCACAGCTGTGGCTAGAGGGAAATTATAGCTGTGTGTACCTTAGTTAGTATTGCAGTAATACTTAGGTTTCCTGCTTTTCCAGATATTGGGGCAGGTCGTGTTTTTCACCACTTGGATTCTTCTATGAAAGTTCTGAAAAATTAGATCTCTCAGTGTTTGTAGACTCTTGTGATGAGGACACAGAGGTAGAAATAAACAAAAAATGTCTTATGGTATGTTAGTTCAGGGAAGCATATTTTCCTAAAAATTAGTCTCAGAAAAAATTACTAAACCAGCAGTTCTCTGCACCATATAATCTTGAAGTCTAGTTAATATAGTATTCTCACATTCCCTAAATGGCTAAAGCCTTTCCTCCTCTGATCTGACTCTGCTACCGTGCTGATAGATGCTGCAGAGAAAGCTAAAGACCTGGCATTTCCTGAAATTGTATGCGTTTGTGGCTTGTCATCATGTTGTTTGGTCAGAGAAAGGCAGCACCTGCAGCTCCTCTAGTTTGCAGAAGCAGCAGCTCAACATGTGTTTTGTACTCCCCAGGTCGTTTTGACAGAGAGGTAGATATCGGTATCCCAGATGCCACTGGGCGCCTGGAGATCCTGCAGATCCACACAAAAAATATGAAACTGGCTGATGATGTAGATCTCGAACAGGTGAGTAGCATGCTGTTAGGAAAGTTCGTCTCTGCAGGCAGACATTCCTGATGCACTGTTTTGTAGTGGAAGAGTTGTTACGGCTTGATCGCATAATGTAGTTGCTTATTTAGGACAGCATGAAACTGGGTGAATGTGTGATCTCTGGCCTTCCTTGTAACTACTTTACCAGTGACCCAAAATCCTCACTTACTAGTTAAGAATGGCATGGCTAAGTGAAACAAACACGTATCTGTTTGTTCTGGAAGTGCCTTGCCACTGTACTCCTGGTTTTGTTTGCTGTGGCATTCTCTTTAAAAGTGAAGCAAGCCTGAAACAGCTCAAATAGAGCTGGGTGAGCATTGTGGTGATGCTGGACACCACGTGTAAACTGGATGGTTCCTGTAATCTCTGTCCTGAATGAAGAATTGCAGTCCTCAGGGTTCTTTTTCTGCACACCATCTGAATTCCAGTTGCAGCTTTGATCTCGAGTAGGAGGTGGAACAGCAGTGTCTTTGCCTGTTAAATATATGGTAGCACTTGTCTTGAACCAGCAGCGCAGCACCGGTGTTGCTGTCCTCCAGAGCTTAGTTGCACTTCGCAGTGAGTTCGTGGAGCATTCATTGCCCTTGCAGAGCGCTTGCTTGTATCCCTGTGAGTCATAGTCAGTGCTCTGCTTTCAGGTGGCAAACGAGACCCATGGCCATGTTGGTGCTGACTTGGCTGCTCTTTGCTCAGAAGCTGCTCTTCAAGCTATCAGAAAGAAGATGGATCTCATAGACCTAGAAGATGAAACCATCGATGCTGAAGTGATGAACTCGCTGGCTGTGACCATGGATGACTTCAGGGTAATGCAGGAGTGCCTCTCTTTCTTCTGGGTGCAATGTCTAATTGCTTATCTGAAGCAAATGAACGTAACGTGTTAGAATTCATACAATGCTGTTTCTTCTAACGATAGTGGGCTCTGAGCCAGAGTAACCCTTCTGCTCTTCGGGAGACTGTGGTGGAGGTGCCACAAGTTACCTGGGAAGATATTGGTGGTCTAGAAGATGTAAAGAGAGAGCTCCAGGAGCTTGTACAGGTAAGGGTTTCTAACAGATTTTTGCTTAGTCAGCTTGAAAAATAATTACAATAATGAATCTGAAGAAGTTCTGGATTTTCTCTTTGGGCTGTGAACAAGGTAAATGCAGAGGGTTTTATGGTATTTCCTTGTAATGGACTAAAAATACTGTGCTGTGCCATCTTAGGGAACTTGGAAAGTGCTGGGAAGCAGCATCAGGCTTTCCTTAGCTGAGTCTACAGTGTCGTCTTGGTGTTGTGCTGCATGCAGAAACAGCAGCAGTTCTGCTTCTCTTAAGTGGAGACCAGTAGTGGGACCACTGCTGAGAATCCTCTTGCCTGAGGCTTTATATGCCAGAAAGCAGATGAAGATTCTCATACAGAAAGTCTCTGAAGGGCTTCCCATCAGCATTAGCACAGGGACAGGTGAGAAGAAATTGTGAAGCCTTCTACAAAGGGAAAAACCAGGACAAAAAGTCATGAATGGTCTGTGGAAACTCCTGGTGGCTGCATTGGGATGGTTTGGGTTTGATACGTTCCTGCTTCCAGTTGGCACTGTAGAAACATCCTGTCTCTGAATAAAAGAACCTAATTTTCAATCTAATTTTCTGATGTTAAAATCATCACCTGGCTCTGACCTCGTTGCTGAGGATAAATGCTCACATCAGACACCTTGCCTGTCTCTGGAGAGCAGAGCGAGTAGGTTAGATAATGAGTTGTTCCCTTTTGCTTCTGCAGGGCAGAGTGAAGTTGAGGTTAAGCGTACTGGAGAAGTACCTGAACTGGTACTTTTAGTTCTTAGAGGTAGACAGGTTGTTTAAGGCAGCTTTCCAATTTAGCCATGGTGGTTTTCAAACCAGTGTCCATTTGAAAACTCCAGTGGCACCAAGCAAGCAGGATTTTGTGTTTAACCCACCAGAAATCTCCAGTAGTATTTCTAATAGGAGGAGAAACAAAACTGACCTAGAGAAAGATGTCCCTGCCTATGGCAGAGGTGTTGGACTAGGTGATCTTTGAATGTCCCTTCACACCCAGACCATTCTGTGATTCTAAGGTACAGGCCTGTTCTGGCTCATCTCAAGAGGTTTATGTGTGTTTGTTTTGTTCTCCTTCAGTATCCTGTGGAGCACCCAGACAAGTTCCTCAAATTTGGTATGACCCCATCGAAAGGGGTTCTGTTCTACGGGCCGCCTGGTTGTGGTAAGACACTGCTGGCCAAAGCCATTGCCAACGAATGCCAAGCAAACTTCATTTCCATCAAGGGGCCGGAATTGCTTACCATGTGGTTTGGCGAATCTGAAGCCAATGTGCGCGAGATCTTTGACAAGGTAAGTGTTTCTTCTACTTCCTATGCTGTGTTTGTGCTGAGATACCCCCAGAACTTTGTCTCCACTGCCTCTGTCTTATTGGCCTGGTTCTTGTTTGTGTCTTTTGTGTTTTCCCCACTTGCACTGAGAGCAAGGGCTGCTTTCCTGATGTTAGGGAATTAATCCTCTTCAGCAACATAGCTATTTAAACTGTTTTCTCTGGCTGCAATTTGCATCTGTCATTATGGGGTGATAAATACCCCAGTGCCTTAGCAGTGAGGCTAGCGTTAGGATAGTGCACATACCCTCCACATCCCTGAAAACTTACCTAATGCCTCATTAGCCATCACTGTCTACAGATTTTCAAAATATCCTGTGTATTCTTGTCCTGCAATATATGTGACTTAGAAAGGAGCTCACTCCTACTACCCAGTTGCCCTGTAGATAGTGTCACCTCCTGTCCCAGAAGGTATCCGAATGGATTATCCTCCAAATCCGCGCTGTTGTGGTGAGGGAAGATGCTGATAAAACAAAGTTGGAGGGAGAAGGAGAGAGAAAAATGTGGGTTCGGATGGAACCTCAGAGGCCATCCAGTCCAGCTGTTTGTCCAGAGCAGGGAGATAACTTGGAAATTCCATCAGGTTTCTCAGCGCCTCATGTTCTGAACATGTGCTAAGGGTAGAGAATCCCTGACCTCTCTCAGCCTGTGTGCTAGCGTTTGACCTCTCATTGTGAAGAATTTTTTTTCCTTATTTCTAACCAGAATTTTCTTTGCAGCTGTTTGTGCCTGTGGTCTTTCATCCTTTCACAGCACTCCTGGAAGCAAGACCTGGCTCCCTTTTCCCCACAACTACCCATTAGGTAGCTGAAGGCAATGATTAGATTTCCCCCTTCCATTGGATGCCTCTCACATACTGATACTTGATTATCAGTTGACATCCCCAGGTCTTGCAGGGAGAGTTCTAATCCAGGCAAATTAGCTCCAGCTTTCCCTCTAGGCATTGGAGTTACTACCCTTCTGCCTGGTTCACAATGCTCCCAGCTTTGGGGAAATTCAGCTTGTTCTTCAGGAGAATTTAACAGGGTTTGTGTGGCTGGAGACTGTTGTGGAGCAGCTCCTCCAAGCTCTGCTTGCAGCAGCAGGGCTCTGGTTCTCCTCTGAGCTCCTTTAATGGTAGCGTAGGCTTAGTGTGAAATCAGCATGCTTCTCGCTGGGTGGTATTAACATGGACTAATTGTTCTCGTTTGCTTTTTGTAGGCCCGCCAAGCAGCCCCTTGTGTGCTCTTCTTTGATGAGCTGGACTCCATCGCAAAGGCTCGAGGTGGGAATATCGGCGACGGTGGTGGTGCTGCAGACCGCGTCATCAACCAGATCCTAACAGAGATGGATGGCATGTCCACCAAGAAGAATGTCTTCATCATTGGTGCCACCAACAGGCCAGACATCATTGACCCAGCCATCTTGCGCCCTGGCCGTCTTGATCAGCTCATCTACATCCCCCTGCCTGATGAGAAGTCCCGGGTTGCTATTCTTAAGGCCAACCTGAGGAAATCACCAGTTGCCAAGGTAGGATCTGTGACCTGACCACATCTGACTTGGGTTTGCTGTGTACTGCGTGTGTTCCTCACAAGTCGGGGATGGAGCAGATGGCTGGTGGCTGCTCCACACGGTACAGAGCTGGGAAACCTTCAGTCCCATGAAGGATGGAAATGAAAAGGTAGGGGGAGGCTTGAGCTCTCAGGCTCAGAATCAACAAAGCTAGGTGTCGTTCTGTAAGCATGGCAGGTCTTTGTCACACAGTGAAGTCCTGTCCACAGTGCAGGAACAGGACTGTCTGTTGTGGCAAGATGGAAAAGATTCTTGTACTCTGAAAGAAAGGTAAATGTAGAACACAGGAGTGGGAAATCGAAATTGAAGAGGAATCATTGCAGTTAATTGTTGCTGAGCTCTTATCATAGGCAAGAGCTATGTCCCTTGTCTGGGGAGCAGGCAATAATGCAACTGATAGTGAATCAGAGAACAGCAGATGACAAGTGAGAGCTCAAGTTTTTTTATGCCAAGCTTACCTTTTTAGGTTCTGTTGGGAAGGAAAGCTTCAAAGGAGGTTGCAGTACTACCCCCTCAGTTGAGGGGAAGGAGGGGGAGGTCAGTTGTCTTGGCTTGCCTGTGCCCCATCTCCATTTCTAATCTGACAGTGTTGTGTTTGACTCCTAGTGCTGAGACCTGAGCAAATCATATCCTAAATCCACAAGCACAGAGGCATTTTCAGCCGCTTTGTAGATTCTTGGTGGATGTGTGGGGAGCGTGGCCTGCCTTCATGTGTGGTTAAGTTTTCCCCAAACCAAAAAACTTAACAGCTGATCTTTGCAAAATTGGCCAGAGTTAAGGCAGCACCTTGATACCATGGGATCTGAAGACACCTCTCTCTCACCCAAGGATGTAAGATGTTAAGGAGAGGCTTCTCTTGCCTTCCCCCCCCCTCCCTAGGATGTTGACCTGGATTTCCTAGCTAAGATGACCAATGGGTTTTCGGGGGCCGACCTGACAGAAATTTGCCAGCGTGCCTGCAAACTGGCCATCCGCGAGTCCATCGAGAGTGAGATCAGGCGAGAACGCGAGAGGCAGACCAACCCTTCTGCCATGGTGAGTGGAGCAGTCATGAGCTTTCCCCGCTCATGAGTGTGAGGTGTGACGTGTTCCTCTCTGTGATCCTCAGATGGGGACGAGTGGGCTCTCGCACAGCACAGAGCTGGAGCACTTTGTTCCCATCTTGTGGGAGGTTGAGGCCCTCCTGGGATGACTCGTGGTCAGCATTGCTCAGAAGGCCCCTGCTGCAGCCCTGACTCACTCTCTGCCGCAGCGTCACTCTCCAGCCCCTGCCTCGGTGGATGTTGGAGCATCCTGGCCCGGAGGGAGGCTGTGGGTGGCCCTTGGGAACGCGGAGCTAGGGCACGCAGCTCACCTAGGCCCTCTGTCCCACTGCAGGAAGTGGAGGAGGATGACCCAGTTCCCGAGATACGCAGGGATCACTTTGAGGAGGCCATGCGCTTTGCTCGCCGCTCCGTCAGTGACAACGACATCAGGAAATATGAGATGTTTGCACAGACTCTACAGCAGAGCCGTGGCTTTGGCAGCTTCAGGTAATGGTGGGGGAGTGAGGGGAGGGCAGCGTAGCTCAGCCAGCCCCAGAGCAGAGCACCAAGGCAGCTTTCTGCTGGATTCTGGGTGACAAACGCCTCTTCCACTGCGCTTTCTCATTCTCCCCAGTGTGTACAGCAGCCAGTACACAATGTGGCAAGTGTCACCTGTGCTGCAGGTCAGTCATAGCCGCTCTGTTAGTGCTCCTGAAGTCCATCAACCGTTTTTCCTTTAACATAAGCGACAGCCAGCAGCTGTGCGAGCCTTTTGCGTGACCTGCCCTAAGGCTTCATCCCGTTTCTCCTGCCTGTCCTACTTGGCACCAGGCTGTTGGCATGGAGGGAGGGAATGGTGCTGAGCTGTCAGGAGGCTTTTGAACAGCATCTCTTCTCTCCCCTTCTGCACTGCTGCACACAGGTTCCCATCAGGTAACCAGGGCGGTGCTGGTCCGAGCCAAGGCACAGGAGGTGGCAGCGGGGGCAACGCGTATAATGAAGACAACGATGATGACCTCTACGGTTAACTCGCTGTCCTCGGTGGACCAAACTCCACATCAGGCCACGTTGTACAGGGAAAAATCCAATGTTCAATGGACTCTTGGCTTCTTCATTCCTCAGTCAGAACAGTGTAGCTCCACGTCAGACTTTGTACAGGGGATGTTTTCTGCAAACACAAATCCAGACCATTGTTCAGCTGGGAGGCAGACAGTGCATTAATAAGGAGGGGAACCGACTTAATTTCTGAGAAATTTCTGTTCTAGTTTATGTGGCAGAATCAGCAGCTTTAGCAAAGGGTACAACGCTAGCCTGTATTAAAAAAAAAAAAAAACAACACAAAAATAATAAAAAAAAATTAATAAAAATCCCACAAAACTCTGGGCAGGCCTTGGTAGTTCCTTTGTGTGGTGCTGGCGCTGTCTGTAAACTCATGTCTCGGATGCTGTCCGAGCACTCCTCGCTCTGATGGAGTCTGTCTGCGTGTGTGCTTCCCTGCCACATATGTGGTTGTTCGTCATTCTTAACACCTCTTAGCTCCCGTTAACGGAACAAATTGGTTTGGCAGTGTCTGTCCCCTGCCCTGGCGTGGCAGGAAGCTCTGAGTAAGAGCCTGGCAGCAGGTATCTGGTGTTACTTCTCCGATGCTGGCCGTGAGCTGTTGGATCTCCTGCTGCTTTGGCTCCTCTGTAGCAAGGGACTTACCCAGCCATCCCCGTCTCATCTGCCCTGCCTGAGGACAGGCGCGAGGGGGCATTTGGGCTGTCTCTGGGGTTTGTGGTGCAGCATAACACCACTGTGGCTAGGGAAGAGGGGACCTTCAGCACAGCATTTCACGCATCCCCTGGGGTTTCTGACGACAGTTGTGGATCCCTGGTGCCAGCCGGCCCCGTGTTGTGCCCCAAGCTCAGTAGCTGGGTTCTGATTGTGATGGTTCTCCTTCCTTTTCCACTTCTACCTCACTGCCTTGCTTCTTGGTTTATTTTCCCTTCTCTGAACTCAAAAATGTGCTACTGACTGCTGTACTTCTTTGTGTTTTATGTGAGAGAAGCACTGGGTCTGATCCTGTTGTGTGGATGGAGTGGGGTGGGAGGCCGGACAGGGCTCAGCCCGAGGCGGGAGCCTGTTTGTGGCAGTGGCCATGGGATGTGCAGAGCGGCCGTGTGCTGTCGGCTTTTAGGGGGGTGCAGGAACTGAGGGTTTCTGCAAAGAGGGTTAAATGCAGATTGTGTGGCAGAGGGTTGCCCCAGGCCTTTGAGGCTGAGCCACCGTGGAGAGAGCAACTTTCTCTGCCCCTCAGGAGTTGTGTGGGGCCTGGGCAGTGGGAGTTTCTGCCTCAAAGCCTGGCAGATCTTTGAGGACTCTACATCAAACCAGCTAGATTTAAGGAGAGAGGGGAGTCTCAAAATGGCAGGACAGGACTATGTGTGAGAGAGGGCTTGTGCATAGCAGTGGGGAGAAATGCACAGAAATTGGGAACGCTGTGTTTAAATAGCACAACCTCCTGCTGGGGTAGGAGGCCGCGTAGGCCCCTGGGGAGGGTGGGCAGCTCAGGTGCTCTGTCCTACTTCAGAGCTTTCTGCCAGCGCCGCTCTTGCCCTGTCCTTGTGCTACCTCTGTTAGAAAACACGCTGCTGCTCGCTCCTGCCATCGCCGCCTCCTGTGGCAGCGGGGTTAAGGGTGGGAAGATGAGGGTGATTTTTTGGGTTAACTGGCACCTGGAAACTTTTACTCCAGGGCTGCTTCCCTGCCTGCACTTCTGCCTGCTGCTCTGCAAGGACACAGATGCTGACTTTGCTTTCGTGTCCCACTGCTTCACCAACGCAACCCCTGAGAAAGGCAGCTCCAGCTGGGGGGGGGCGGAACCAGGAACCAGCAGCTTTCAGCCCCCCGGGAAGGGGGAGAGGGCTGCTCTGCACCTCTGCTGAGACCTCTCCAGGACTCTTCCTCAGAGCCTTCCTCAGCTCTGGCAGGGGGTGGCTTTCTTCCTGCCAGTTTGGGACCATCACCACCCGGTAAGTGGTATTAGAAGATCCATCCTGGCATCTCTGCTTGCTGTGGAGGCCAGATCAAGCAGGGCACGGGATATTGGGGTGTGTGTCCCAGCTCCCGAGAGCCCATTCGTGCTGCCTCTCCAAGTTGCAAATGCTGATTAAATCCAGTGGGAGGGCTTGAAAACCTCCTATTTCTTCCCTGCCACCTGTGGAACCTGGTTCCTGGTGCAGACAGCACCCATGGGAGCTCCAAGAGCATCTGCCGCAGAGCAGTGTAAACCTGCTGGGGGGCTGGGCATGTCCCCCCAAATCAGCACTTGCAGCAGCTGGGAAGCTTGGCTGCCCCCCTGCCCATCCCCATGAGCCCCCAGCAGCCCCAGGAGAGCAGTTGGCACCTGGACCTCGGTTT
>NW_009631232.1:0-242 GCF_000690535.1 Cariama cristata | reverse complement strand
CAGGTGCCGCCCCCCCAGCGGAGACCCCGGTTAGCTGCCAGGGCAAGAGCCGTCCCACAGCACCCTCTGCCCCTGCTCAGCACCTTGCTGGGGCGAATGGACTGCCCCCAAAGGTGCTGGGGGCAGGAAAGGGCTGTTGACTGGGGCTCACCTTGAATGGTGTGGAATTAGCGAGGGGGGTAGCTGAGGGCAGCCCTTTCATTGCCATCATGGTCGGCCTCTCCCTGTGCCCCCCCGGGGTT
>NW_009631231.1:0-286 GCF_000690535.1 Cariama cristata | reverse complement strand
AGATTGAGCCGCTACTATCGGTTCATGACCTGAGCTGCTTGTCATCACTCTATAGACATAAAGGATCGGAGCGATAATGGTCCATCTTAGCACAGAGTAAATCAGTGCTAAACACCCTAGCACAACCATGCCTATCACCCTGGAAATCAGCGTTATTAAAGTTGTTTTAAATTCCAACCCCTAGAGACTCTGAAAGACAAAAACCCAAAACCCTCTCGGCTGAGCTGTCCGTGTCTCCTCCCACCGCGGGGGTGTGGGGGGGGGATTCGAACTCGGATCTCTCAGA
>NW_009631230.1:0-5107 GCF_000690535.1 Cariama cristata | reverse complement strand
GTACAAACCCACCCCACGGCCCTCTCTGCTCCCCAGGGGTGCCCAGGCCCACGGGCTCCATCCCCACGCAGGAAAGGAGCAAGTTGCTGCTCTTCCCAATGGCTCGTCCTGTTCACTGGTCCCACAGCCAGGTTTGGAGCAGCCGGAGAGGGTGTTGTGATGAAGGAAGGATGAAGGCAGGCATCCCCTCTGCCAGCACCCCGAGAGAGAGCAGGGTTGAAGCTGCTGCACTGCAGCAGAGAGCCCCATCCGGGGATGCAGGTGTGCCCGGAGGGGAGGGCAGGGACCCCCTCTGCCACCCCCATTCAGTCCTCTGAGCCCAGGCGAGAGCCTGGGGACCTGTGGCTGTGAGCAGCTCCCCCCCCCCTCTTCAGGCTGGCTGCTCCCTCTGCTCCGGAGGAGAGCGTCGGGCTGCTGGATGCTCCACAGCCTCCTGAGCATCCCTCTGAGCATCCCCTGCTCCTTCCCTGACTGCGTGGGGAGCTGGGGCAGGAGGGCAAGGCCTGCCAGCTGAGCTAGGTGTGGGTCCCCACAGCACATTGACACCCTTTTCCCTCTGCTCCGCAACCTGTGCAGCCCCGTGTAGCCCCGTGCATCTCCATGCAGCCCCCGTGCAGCCCTGTGTAGCTCCATGCAGCCCCATGCAGCTCCATGAAGCTTCATGAAGCCCCTTACAGCTCTGTGCAGCCCCTTGCAGCTCCATGCAGCCCCATGCAGCTTCATGAATCTCCATGCAGCCCTATGCAGCTCCGTGCAGCCCCGTGCACCGCCAAAGAGGGTTGGACAGGGAGAGGAGCAGGCAGATGCAAGCAGAAGGGCTGCAGGGAGATGTGAAGCAGGGGCAGGAGAGGTGGGTCGATGCTGTAGCGGGGCTGTGCCAGTATTTTCTGCCCCACATCGCAGAACATGGGAGGGGTGATGCCAACAGCTTCTTTAATTCAAGCTGGGAGGCAGTGGGTGCAATTCAAGCCAGGGGATGCCACTTGCCCCATGGGATAACCTTTGGCAACTCCCTTAGCTCTTCCGTGCTCTGCTTTCAACATCCTCCAGCACATCCTTCATCCACAAACCCACTCGGGCAGTGGATTATGCCAGCAGCTGAGCCCTCGAGGGAAGTGCTGGCATTAAAAGAGGGTGTAGGATCTCAAAGCACCCCTGGTCTCGGGCAGCCAGGGGTGGGAGACTCCTCCATCCCGTGCAGTTAATTCGTCTGTCCCCTCTCCACGCAGGGAACTGTGCGGTTTGTTTATGTGTGGCCCTGGTTCGAGCGGCGATCTGCTGTGGCTATATATAGCATGCGATGCTGTCATCCGAGTTCAGCCTGGCTGGGGAATTTATTTTCTGCAAAGGTTGGGAGGCAAATGGTCTGAAAACAGGCATGGAAACGCCAGAGCGGTGTGATTCCTCATCTGCGGTGTCCGGGCTCCCGCAAGGGAATTGGGCATGTTGTCCTGAACATCGGCCTTGCGATGACAACAGGGCAAAGGAGCAATGTGTGGAGGGGCTGAAATTTCCCCCGTTGGCTTGCTGCTGCAAGGGTGGGCATTTAAAAAGCGGTGCAGCGGCGTGTGTGGCCGCATGGGCTGCATACAGGGACGAGACTCCCTCCTCCTTGACCTCTTCTTTGCTGGGTCACCAGGCTGATGTCCTAAGGGACCAATCCCCAGCCCCTAGATCCAAACGGAGGAGGTCAAAAAGCATCTGAAGGTCCAGCATCTGTTTGCAGGAGCCTAAGTATTCGGGAAACAGCAGCAGCTTGTCCTATCAGAGATGGGACTGGGAGAGCCTCAGCCTCCATGGGGGTTGCAGCATCAGCCCTGGTTACCCGCTGTAGCATCCATCGCAGGGGCATCACCATGTCACGGTGCATGATGAGGGCATCTCTTGATCACCCATCCCTCCCTGAAGGAGGAAAGACGGTCCCCTGCCTTGCAAAAAAAAAAAAAAAAAAAAAAAAAGGCAGATGGGGAGAGTGGTTTCCAAATGCACTGTGAAAACCACATCGCATCAGCAGTCAGAGGCACTCGCTGCATGGTAACTCAGTGTGGAGCAGGAATCTGGATAAACCAGGCTGCAAAAAGTTTCTGAAAGGAGTTATGTCCCGACAGAGAAGCTTAAGAGTTAAGAGGGTGCTGCTGGAGCTGTTGTAGGGCTTAAAATCTGCTTTCTCATGATGGGGAACTGAGCACACCAAGGAAAGCCCAGCTATGCCCAGGGCTGTCAGAGAAATCCGGCAAACAAAGGGTGAAACGCGGAGATTTCTTCTTTCCCTTCGCTGAGGATCTTTCCCCATTAGTCATTCTTGTCACAGGAGCTGGCAAACACGGTTATTATTTGAGGGATCTGAAAGTGAAATGGAGGCATGCGTCCAGGAGCCCAGATGTCCCTGCCCCACGGGCCAGGGGGAGCAGGCAGGGACCCCCCTCCCAGCCCCTCCAGCTCACCCACGCTTCTCCTCCATGGGTAAAGCCTTTAGACCCCGCGTTGGGTCCCTGGATTCCTCCTTTGGTTGTGCTTTCCCCAGCCTGGGAGTCCTTTTCATACAGGACCTGGTAACACCAGGAGCCATAGGTAGGCTGTGATGCTCCATCCTGGAGGTGGTGGTGGTGGTCCAAGCACTTTGAGACCCTACAAGAAGCCAAGTGATTCCCAGCAGGGAGCAATGTGCACCCAAAACTCAGCTCTCCCACTGCCCCGCGGCCCCAGGAACCATCGTGGGGGGAAAGGACCATATTGACACCCCTCATTTTTTTGGAAGCCAGGGGCTGGACTTCTGACTTTTCCTGCTGTTCCTGTGGGAACACGTCTTGGTGGGGTGGTGGGTGAGATGGACATCTCTTCGGGGACCTTCACAGGGATGGTCCCAGAACAGGAGGGGACCAGGCAGGGAGAGCAAAGCCAGGAGAAGGTTCACCTTCCCAGGGGGGCAAGAAGGTCCACGTAGCTCCCCAAACAGCAAGGAAAGCAAACACAAGTGTTAAAGCAGCTATCGGGAAAGAGGGAGATGGCTTATGCCTTATAGCCCAGGGTTGGTTGGAGCCAAGAGCTTTCCTGGCAGAGGGAGATGAAAGTCCCCTTCACCCCTTGGAGGAGCTGCAGAAGGTCCTGCTTCATCTCAGCGGAGCTGCTGCAAGGCTTGAAACCAGGTTCCCAGTGATCTCAGCTGAGTTTCTCCTTCACAAAACTGTTTTTGCAATGAATATGTGGATCCTGCTGGTTTTATCTGGCTCTGGAGTCAGAAGGACGAGTTTTGTCTGAGCCTTGCTGGAGTTTGACCCAAGATGAGACCTGATGACCCGGTCTCTGCCTTCTGCCTCCTCCCTGATGACTGCTGCTGTGGCTGGCAGCTTCCTTCTTATGTGTGTGCATCGAGTTTTGGAATGGTCACAGGGGCTGGAAACGTTTTGGGTTTTCCTTCGGATGAAAGTAAGAGGGGCCATGGGATAAGGTGAGTCCAGCAGCTGGAGCCTCACTGGAGCCTGTAGACCATGGGCAGCTATTGTGCGCAGAAGGATCCAGGATGGCTATACCTACAGCAGCCTGGGCTAGCTCAGACATCAGAGAAGCTGTCCTGGCCTCCAGAAGTTGGTAGTTACGGGAATTATTCAATGATCTGAGCTTTCCTTTTTGCTCCATCATTTTTTCCAGTTGCTTTCTGAGCCCCTCTGTGCCCTTTAGCATCCTCCGGCATCCTCCCTGCTCCCACCACCCACCCAACAGCCACCTCCAGCCTTTCAGCCTTCAACTGGTCCCAATGGGTGCTGCTGGGAGTCTGAAATGCAGCATTTATCAATGCAAAACCAACTCACGCGTCTCATCCTCACACCAGTATGGAGACAAGCAACCCTCCCTTTCTTTTCGGGCCAAATCCTGATCGCGGGCCAGCGAGATGCTCCGAGTTTAGACAGATGTAACAGAGCCCATTCTCTTTGTAGGACGCTGAGGAAAAAGACAATCATATTATTAACACATGCCACTCCACACAACCAACCTCACAAATATTTATGAGCTGGTGAAATACACGGGCTTGGAAGTTGCCAAGTAACATAACAAGAGGCGCTTTTAAATAAATATATGTGCGTCTGCGGGTGACGAATTAACCAAATCCCTTGGTATGTGGCCCAAAGACATGTTTTCCTCTGGAAGCGCAGCAGCAGTAATAATAATAATGATCCGAGCTAGGAAAAAAACCTGGGATATGCAATTTCTGACCATGTGTCCAGCACCTAGTGAATCCTGGGGGAAACTGGTTCCCTGCCGGGAAGCTCCGCAAGCAGAGCAATGCCCACCGGACAAACTAGGAAGGAGGATGGGATGGGGGTGTTTATTTTGCTGGGGAGGTGAGAGCAAGCCCAGTGCACTTGGTTGGGTTTATCCTGTGTCAATACGCCTCTCCTATGTACCTATAGGACCTCTCTTCTCTATAGGCTCAGGTTTTCAAGATACCTTGTTGTAGACCTTACATCGCTCAGTGGTTCTCCATGTTTCCTTCCCTCCAGCCCCGAGGCCAAGCAGTAGGGCACGTTGGATCTCTTCCTCTCCAAACCAGGTGGCTACGTCCCATAAATCCAGTGGGAACATTGCTTGCCCTGGCCTGTCTGGTCATGGTCTACACTCTCCAGATGGCCAGGGTTTTCCTGTTTTCCTGTTGCTAAATCCTGCTAAATCCTTGCTGTGAGGCCAGTTTGCAAGTTTGGGGGAGTTATTAGGGAACAGGAGACAAGGTGGGTTTGCAGATGAAGAGAGATCTCTCACCCAGTTCTTTCTTCCATGGGGAAGCCCTGGCTTGTGGGGTTGGGATTTAGTGGAGACGTTCCCAGGCAAATCCACCATTTCCTCCCCACCATCACTAGAGAGCGTGGCCTGAGGGTTTTGCAAAAGGGTTGTCTTTTGGGGCCATTTTGGGGGTTATTGCCTGAACCAAAGCATGAAGAGACACAACCTGGTCTTGAAACTGGTAGGCAAAGTCAACTGGGTGATCATCCCTGGACAGGTGGTTTTGGGGAGGACCAACACTGCCCACTTTTGGGGTGCCCATGTTAAGGGGAGACAGACTGGCTGAAGTGATGGTGGCAGATGTTGCCCAGAGAGGTTGCAGATGCCCCAT
>NW_009631229.1:646-858 GCF_000690535.1 Cariama cristata | reverse complement strand
CAGGTGTTTGTACAGAACATATCATCATCATATGCCAACTCATTGGCAACAGGTGTTTGTACAGAACATATCATCATCATATGCCAACTCATTGGCAATAATGACATGGAAAGAGAGGGAGGGACAAATGGTGGATGAATTGGCTGGCCAACTCCAGCAATATGAAGAAAGTCTCTCTTCCTCCCTATGGATCTGTGTCTTGGCTGTGGGGG
>NW_009631229.1:0-263 GCF_000690535.1 Cariama cristata | reverse complement strand
GGTCCCCAGACAGAGTAGAAGGGTTGCTCTTACTCCTGAGCTTAATAAAGGAACTTCTGATTCATGTGTACAAGAAGTAACAAATATTATGACCAGGACTAGAGAGGCCCTGCCTTCAGCCAGGTGGAGGAGAGGAACAACCAGATTTATTGGACTGTGTGGATCTGATGGCCTAGCATGTCAGACCCACAGGAGTATAAAGCCATAGTGGACACAGGTGCACAGTGTACCCTAATGCTGTCAGGCTATAAAGGGGCAGAACC
>NW_009631228.1:633-860 GCF_000690535.1 Cariama cristata | reverse complement strand
GAGGGCCCCGCCTCTCCTCTCCCACCTCGGGGGCGGGGTCCAAGGGCGCAGGCCCCGCCCCCGCCGGCCGTGACCGCCCCTGCTCCCAACCAGGTCGGCTCCCAACACATAAAAGCAGCGGCGCCAGCGGCCACACTTCACAGCAGAAAGTACTGCAACGATAATGTCTGGGCGAGGCAAGGGCGGGAAGGGGCTCGGCAAGGGGGGGGCCCAGCGCCACCGCAAGG
>NW_009631228.1:0-410 GCF_000690535.1 Cariama cristata | reverse complement strand
TTCGGTGGCTAAAAGTTTTTGTTCCGCACCATCTCGACAACCCAAAGGCTCTTTTAAGAGCCACCCACTTTTTCCTTTGAGAGAGCTGTGTCGCCTTGTTGGACTTTGGTTGGTTTTCCCCTTGGTTTTGTTTCCTTCCCCACTGTCGTTTTCCCGACGCTTTCCCACCCGCGCTTGGCTGAGCTGAATCGGGCTGGCTAGCCTTGCCGGCGGGCTCTGGGCTCCCCTCTAGCACCGTGCTGCTGCCTTAATCCCCTTCCCAGCTGTTTCCTCCCTTGCGCTCTTTCCCGGCAGCCGCTTGCTGTGGAGCTCCACCCTGCGAAGCGAGCGCTGTGCCGGTTTGGGACTGCTCGAGGCGTTTCCCGGTGCCAGGAAGTCCTGGTAACTGCCGGGGCTGGAAGGGCGAGCCC
>NW_009631227.1:285-524 GCF_000690535.1 Cariama cristata | reverse complement strand
GCCAGCCCGCCAGCTTCTCCAGGTCCCTCAGCACCGTCATCTGGAAAGTCACCGACACCAGGCAGTGGATGATGCTAGGGGGAAGAGATCCCATATTAGAGACCCCTGCCCTGCCAGAGCCCCTGCCCAGCCCTCCCACCCGCTGCCCCGGGGCACGAGACATCCTACAAAACCCCCTCCACCGATGGCACGTGTCGTTGTAGGCTGGGGGGGTTCCCCCCTCTTCTCTCCCAACCCCC
>NW_009631227.1:0-247 GCF_000690535.1 Cariama cristata | reverse complement strand
CCGCTGGTGCCACAGGGTGGGCTGTAGCCCCCCCGGCGTGCAGGAACAGGGACAGCCACAGGCGGTAGAACTGGTCAGGGACCTCCGGGTTGAGGAAGGGCAGGAGGCCGCAGACCTCATCCAGGCAGTGCACCTGCAAAGGCAGGGGGAGTTGGGGGGATGCCAGGGGCTCAAGCCCACACCCCAGAGCCACAAGGAGCAAGGGAAGGGTCACAGGGATGGGTGGCTGGTGATGCCACATGTCAGT
>NW_009631226.1:0-3128 GCF_000690535.1 Cariama cristata | reverse complement strand
ATACATTATATAAACTTGAAGTTCATAGAACTGTAGGATATCCTGAGTTGGAAGGGACCCAAGAGGATCATTAGGTCCAAGTCCTGACTCTACAGAGGGCAACCTAAAAGGTAAATCATATATCTAAGAACACCAACAGGCCATGACCACTTCCCTGGGGAGTGTGTTCCAGCACTTAATCACCCTTTCAGTGAACAACTTGTCCCTGATATCCAATCTGAACTTCTCCCAATGCAGCTTTAAGGCATTCCCTCACGTCCTATCACTGGACACTGGAGAAAAGAGATCAGCACCTTCCTTTCCACTCCCCCTTGTGAGGAAGTTGTAGACAGCCATGAGTTTGCCTCTCAGTCTCCTCTTCTCTAAGCTGAACAAACGTAGTATCCTCAGCCACTCCTCGTAAGTCATACCCATCTTTGTTGCCCTCCTTTGGACACATTCTAGTATTTTTATATCCTTCTTGTATTGTGAAGCCCAAAACTGCACATGGTATTCCAGGGGAGACCGTGCTAATGCTAAATATAGTGGGACAATCGCTTCTTTCAGCTGATTAGCTGTACTGTGCTTAATGCATCCCAGGGCCTTTTGGCTGCTGGGGCATATTGTTGACTTATATTGAACTTGCCATCAGCTAAAACCCCCAGATCCCTTTCTGCAGGGCTGCGCTCCAGCCTTTTATCCCCCAGTCTGTACGTACATTCAGAATTTCACTGTCTCAGGTGTAAAATCCAGTCCTTGTTAAATTTCACACAGTTGGGATTGCCCAGCACGCTAATCTGTCAAGATGCCTCTACAAGGCCTCTGTACCCTCGAGGGAATCAATGGGTCCCTCCTAATCTAGTATCATTGGCAACCTTATTTAGTGTGTACTGAACTCCTGCATCTTAGTTATTGATAAAAACATCGAAGAGAACTGACCCAAAAATTGAGCCCTGGGGAACACTGCTAGTGATTGGCGGCCAGCGAGACGTTACCCTGTTTACTACAACTCCTAGAATTTCCTGGACCTCTTTCGAGTCTGTTGTAGGATAGTCCCGGTTAACACGTGGGAGGTTGAAGTCACCCATAAAGACAAGGGCAGCAGATCTAGGGATTTCCCTTAATTCCTTTAGAATAATACAATGGTGTCATCATCCTGAATGAGTGATCTATAGTAGACTCCACAACAACATCTATTTTATTAGCTTTGTCCCTAACCCTAATCCAGAGGCTCTCAACCATGTTGTCCCCAACTGCAAGCTCTGTACAGTCCAATCCCTCCTTTACATACAGTGCTACCTGTCCACCTCGCCTGTCTGTCTCTCCTGAAGAGCCATCGCAGCACTCCAATCATAGGACTCTTCACACCAAGTCTCCCTTATGCCAGTGATGTTGTAGCTCTGAGACTGAGCCAAATCTTCTAGTTCCTCTTGTTCACTCCTCATACTGTATGCATTAGTGTACAAATATTTCAGATGCTTTCCACTGTACTCAGTATGTCATGAAAGCCTTCACTAGCACACTATCCATCAGACATTGTCATGTCATCCCATAGCTAATCACTAGTAAACCTGATTTTGTCCCCTTTGCCCTCCAAACCTACTTTAAAGCTCTTTCAATCAGCCCTGCTAACTTAACAGAAAAACCTCTTTTCCTCCATGGATAAAGGTGAATCCCGTCAGGCCCCAGGAGGCCTGGTGACACGTAGACCATCCCATGATCAAAACCCACAAAATTCTGCCAGCCTCAGAGCCAGATATTCATAAACTGGATCCACCTGTTTCTTTCGATCTCATTCCCTACAACTGGGAGGATAGAGGAGAACACTACCGGTGCTCCTGAAACCTTTAACAATCTCCTCACGGCCCTGAGGTCTCTTTGATCACCCTTGGACTTCTCATCGTGACTTGGTTGGTACTCACGTGAAAAAGCAGTAGTGGAAAATAATCTCTGGGCCCTACCAGGCTAGGAAGTTTCCTGGTAACATCTTTAACCCAAGTCCCAGGGAGGCAGCAAGCTTCCCTAAAAAGTGGGTTTGGTCAACAGATCAGGCCCTCTGTTCCCCTCAAAGGCCATTTTTTTCTTCATGGAGGTGGTCATTATGCAGGAAATAGGCTGACCTGATCTTGGTGACTCCTCTAGCATAGATGGATCATCATCCACCTCATTACATCCCTGTCCTTCTAATTCCAGAGCCTCATATCAGTTGTGTAAGGGAACCTGGGAAGGCAAGTTAAAAGGATTCTCACCATGATTGCTGCTGAAAGTGCCATTATCAACAAACCTAATAACAAGCTTCAGCAGCTGTCCCAGAAACAAGTTTTCCTGGCTGCTGGCACAACTGCCAGTTGGTACTCTGAACAATTTCATGACCACCTGGTCCATGAGGTAATTTGCTGGCCCGAAGTAATGCCTCCCCGTGCGCCCAACATACTCCTAGCGCCACCCGCATGTTCTTCACAAGCGATGAGGCAGAGGCAATAACCACCTTGCAGGCTTTTGCTGCTGGGGAACTCGTCAAACAAAAAACATCTTTGATGCCCCGCGGTTTCACTTTTACATCCACACTCTTCAACAAAAGATTGTCTTGAAAGAAGAGATTGCTGCGGAGGCTTCACAAGGGCTCAATCCTGCTATTCTGGACTGTCAGAGTCGAGCATTGCCTGAAGCCCTGATTACTCAACACCATCCGGTGAGATCGCTTCCTCTTACTGGGCTGTGTCTTTGTGAGACAGCCCTTTGAAGAAGTGCGTGGTGAGTATGTCACAGCTATAACTGACCAGCAACTCAATGAAGGCACGGCACGGGTAGCAGTGGTTGCTCTGGCTTATCAGCTGGTCCGCTGGTGTAGTGGCCAGCTGGCTGAAAATAGAGGCCGACGGGGGATAATTCAGAAGACCCCTGGCCTCACTGGCTCTGACGTAGGATGCATCAACTTTTACAATCTTGCAGCAAAGATACAGCAGGGTGTTGTTCTGACCTATGTTATCCTTCCCATTCCCAGCTGTGACAAAATCCAGATGTGCAGACTCTGCAATAGGGGAAATTTGAGGCACCTCAAGGCACAGGCTTTTCTCAGTACTGGTCTGTCCTGGGGACACTTCCAACAAATCCAGCTTGCATTTGGTACATTCTTCTGAGCAGCCATC
>NW_009631225.1:7134-12624 GCF_000690535.1 Cariama cristata | reverse complement strand
ATCTCACTCAGGATGATTTGTTCCATCATTTTGACAGTTTAAGATCAAATTGAGCACTGAAAATTCTGAAACTATAGGAAAACAGGCTTTGTTGTCTTCTCTGTTGTACAGTAGTAACACCCGTTCTATTTTCAGAAGAATAATTCAGGAGAAAGGCATCTGGAGCAGGGGGCTCCTGCATTTGCTAAGGCAGAAGAAAAGTCCTAGCTAACAGAATGAACTCAGACTAGATGGCAGAAAAGTGAAAAAACTGTAGAGAAAACAGACTGAAAAGTAAAAAAAAAAGTTGCAACAAGCTCTACTTTCACAAGAGAACAAGAGAATGTAGGAAAGCACCAACTCAGTGAGATAGGAGGAATACCAGTTTACTGGATCAGCCTGTGTTGTCTTCAAAGATACTTTCTTGGACTAAAGGAGAGAGATACAGGATACATTTCTATTATGATTTAGGGCCCCTTCTTAAAACATTTTCACTCACACAAAATATTCTGGATTTTTGAAGGACGCTTCTTTGTATTTTTACTTGTTAAAATTATCTCTTTCACTTGGCTTCCTTTCAGTTTATTCTTCTGGTTGAATTACAGCAGAAAATGTACACCATAACACTAAGAAGTCTATTTGCTATCTATCTTGACAGCTGTTGTTCACATACCCTATGTTTGCCTCAAGAAAATACACATCTGATCATGTCATCTGTTAAGTTAACCACTATTGTGGGGGTTCAAGTAAACTAGCCTCAGGCAATGGCTGATATTTGCTCCTATTACAGATCTAGCAGAGTCACGGTTTTAGTGAGGATGTAATTTTTTGTATCACGCCATTCAATGCTGAATTAGTATCATGGGTTTACAGCAAAATAGTACATTCTTCAGGACCTCTGTTATGTTCCTAAATATAGGGGATTCCCAGATGACAGTAAGTTCACTTACGTTCCTCACTTGCAAGAAGAGGTGTTACAGGTTGCTGGGTTCTCTAGAGTTAAGTATCTCATATGTGAAATCTGAAGTGATATATGTAGTTTGTCTCAGTTCTGATTTTTCCGTTAATTTTCTTGAGTTAAACAAGAAACTAGACATTTAAAACTCATGGTGAACAGGTGGAGAGTTTGTATGAATGAAAGACTAGGCTCCATTTTCTTTTTTCTAGAGCTTTCTCTGCATCCTTAATATTCTAATATATGAGTACTTATTCTCTGCTTCTAGGCATTGTAACATAAAGCAAATTCAAATGAGCAACTGTTATGGAAGTAAACATTTTAGCTGAAGTTAAGCTGAACTGCTGTATCTGAAAATAGTCATTGCAATCCTCACAGTCATTCAGTGATCCCTCAAATGAATGTTCAGCAGTGGCCACTATATAGCTGACTATAATGTGTGCTGGTTGAGAAGAAATCTTTTAACTATTTCCTTTCTCTGTCCCCTCACCACAGTTCTCAAGTCCAGCTGAAAGAATGTTGCAACACTAAGTATCGTGTGGGAAATTTTCTAGCCTCCAGTCCTAAACTTGCTGTCATCTTCCCCAACTCTGCCCATCATACGTAACTGAAAGTACTTTAACTCTGGAGGCTGAGGTATTTTGGCTTAGACAGTTACTTCTTGCAAAGCAATCTCATCACATCTCTTACACAGCAAACCTGGAAATAGGGAAGAGTGTATAATTCTTCTGTAGAATAGCAGCTAACCTTTCTGTTGAGAATGTTTGCTCTATCTAAATATGCCACACAGGTTCATATCATTCATGATGAAAGAATCAAAAAGTACTTGCAGGAGCCAAGAAACTCTCTTGGAGACTGACTTCTACTGATGTTTTGTCTGAGTTCCCCCAAGAAATTAGGGCTGGTTCTAGATACTGAGCAAACTTGCCCAAAGCATCAACATTTCTGTATGTTATTTGAAGTTAGACACAGAAGATTGACCCTGAATATTTCATTTGGTGTTCATGTGTGTTCATTCAGCCACCCTTTGCTTTGCTTCCAGTCTGTCTCAAGCTTCAAGGCTAGGCAAGTACGCACTACCTAAATAGCATCTCCTACTGCTCCTGTCAAGAACAGTGTCCTAGACTGGATGGACCACAGTTCTGACCCAGTAGAGCATTTCTTATGTTCTTATAAGGATAAAAAAATAAGTCTTGGAGCAGGTTGTTTAGTTAAAAGGTAAGAAAGAAATGTGACAGACATGCCCAATGGATCAATACGGGCAAGGGATAGGGAAGACTGCGTGGCCCGAGGGATGTAGCAGCCCTCAGTAAAGGCTGCAGGCTTCACTGGTTTGATGTAATGCAGTGATCTATGTCCAGTTGTTGGTTATGCAGCAACAGAACAGTTTGAGGATGTTAAAAAAAAAAATCAGAATAAGGAAGTTAACACATGAACTGTCTCTTCATTACATGCAACAATCATGAAGTGCTTTATGCATAAGGACATGCCTTTCTTTAGTTATATTCACAGGTCTGCATGCATGAACCATGTGTGATTACAGCATATTACTGTACTACAGAAAGCAAGATAAGATACCCTTTGATTAAGATCATCTTACTGAAATATTTGTGCAAACTCGAGCATGAAGCTATTGACCTGCATCAAGTAGTTATATGACGTTCTCTCTAGGGCATATATAAATTGTGTATACATTAGACCATAAATCAACTTGAATTTCAAACAAAAGCATGCAATTAAATGGACACAAAGAATCCATTGTATTAGCATACAAACTCTAGCTACATTTAGAAGCAAAATGAAGGTATCATATTCTGCATTACTTACTCTTTGGTATTTATAGATCTGACCTGCTTAGAAAAGCCAGGGTAATTAATTCTACGTATTAAATTTTAAAAATATAAAGCCACAAATTTGGTTAAAAAATGCTATAATGTTATAAATAAATAAATGGTGTGGCCCGCTCGTTACAGCATGAATTGGGCAGTCTTGCAAGAGTTCCAAAACTGAAGATTGTGAAAGATTAATACTGTTACTTAACCACTCACTAAAATAAACAGTTAGGTTTCCAGATAAACATGAGTCCAAGCATTATGTAATTTATTACATTCTCAAAGTGTGGTGCAAATATTAACTGACTGAATAATCTTAAACCACCTTCATTCATAGCTAATTGTGAAGTTTTTATTATTTGACAGACATATAAGTTTATCGTATTTGCACAGAGAAGCAACTAATTGTGTGCACAAATTAATATGTGTGCAAATTAACTCTGAGTACTTGTACTTAATGTATGCAATTAAATTTGGAGTTTACTTTTGTTTTAAAATAAAGCCTGTAACATTAAAGAGAGAAAAATAAGACAGGGTTCAGTGTTCCATAGACTAGCTGATTGACTGAACCATTTCCATTCTGTTCAAGTGCCCACTCTGCCTAACTTGGGAGAGGGATGCTTGTATACTTTTCTCTTTTTTTCTTTCTTTTTTTTCTTTAAATTCCATCCTTACTGAAACTGGTGCACATATACCTGCCCAAAGCTGAGTTGGAAGGTGTGGACAAATATATATATTTTCTGATTTAATTTTTCTCTGTCAAGTTCCCAACTACCTCTACTTTATATCAAAAAAGGTCATTAGAAGGTAAGTTAGTTGCAAAGAGGAAGGAGAAGTACTGAAAGGTAATTAGAAATCCTTGTCCATCTTTTATCGAAAAGCCCATGATTTTCCTTTTTTTCCCTATTAGGTGAAACAATATTCAGCATAAAGACTGAATCTCTGAAGACTTTTAACAAATAAGAATTCTTCTCCTAAATCTCCAAGTGAGAGACCAGACTTACCTGTGATTTTAAATAAGCTGTCCTAGTGTAACATTATGCGAACAGCAGAGTTTCAGAATTTTTTTTTCCTTAATTCTCCAAATTTCCAAGATGTACTTGCCTAAACTGCTTTCTCCATTATTAGTAATATGAAACACTGGAAACCACAGGACAAGAAACTGCAGCTACATTTTAATAAATAAACAACAAATAAATAAAAATTCTCTAACTTTACAAAGAGAACAGATTTCCTTTTCCATACAAAATATTTTTCTTCTCCCTTCCAATTTTTCCCATGAGTTGACTAGTAGACTCTGAAACACCTGGATACATAAGCAGCATTTATCACAACAGTAGTACTGCTGTGTATGATTTCTGTAGTTAAGATATGAGACTGAGCCTTACAAAATCCAGAGGAAACTTCCAGTGGTGCCACTGGCTTCCTAGAGAAACTCAGAGAAGACAATTAACTACAGCTTCATTCCCCACATGTAAAATATAAGAAACACTTGGGTTTTTTTCACTGTTTTCTGTCTTTTTCAAATTAGATTGCAAACTACTAAAAGTGGGAACAGTTTCTCTTTATATGCTGCACAGCAACTTGCACAATCGTGCGTTGTTTCAGATATAACCCATAGGTATTTCTCAGGTGAGACGTCTATGGAGAATGTAAGTCTCAATCTTTTTTGTAATCTGTGATAGTTCTTTTATGCTGCATGAAAATATCTGAAGAGTTAAGGAGGGAAACAGAAGTGCCCTTTGTAGACAGTATACAAGAGACCTGTAATACTTCGTTGAGAGGTGTGTGAGATACTGCAACTCTGAAAATGCCCTTTTTCACTCATACAGCTTGCTTTGATGGCGGTATACTTAAGACCTTAAAATTTCTTCAGTCAGATGCAAATGCATTATTCAGATATCAATACAAAAATTTTAAAAAATCAATCCTGCATTGTTTGCACAGTGTGCAGTGCCATCCCTGCTGCTTTTAATGCCAGAGTATAGTTGCTGCAACCAAACATAAGTGTGAAAAACGAACTTGTGTCCACATAACTAGGTTCCTTCTGGTGCATGAGAAAGGATTCCCAGGAACTAGGGGAGATATAATATTTAAGACATTATAGAACTAATGAATTAATTCTGATTCAACAAGGGATAATAGAAACTGTTAGATCAGATAACCAGTGAAAAAGCTTTTCCCTGGTATATGATAGACTACCTACTCTAACTCTGATACTCAAGTTTAGACCCAATCCTTTACGTGTCCCAAGGGTTTTGCTAGTATCACTGAGGAAAGAGAACCGACAAGCATCTGGAATATCAGAATAGCAATGCATTGGCTCTCTGTAACGTGGGAGCAGAGTCACATTTGCACTGTGTGACGGTCCTTTAGGCTTCTGCATTTCAAAGTGAGATTCTGGCCAATCTTTCTGCTCAGAAGACAATGATTGTAAATCTAGGAGGAAAACAGGACCCTCAATTATTACTGAAGGATGCAGAAGTAACTATAGGTGCAAAAAAAGTTCACAGAACACCACCAGGTATTTCTGATATGATGACCTCACTCTCATAAATCCAGTCTAGGTTATGATGGTGTATAATCGGTATTTCCAGTTCTTGGATGGAGAGGTTTAAAAGGTTTAAGTATCTTCTCAGCAATATTCAAACTACCTGCCAACTTAGCATTTAGGACAAAAAAGAACTGTAAAACACTTCTCTCTCCTCACCCCCACCCCCCCAA
>NW_009631225.1:0-7103 GCF_000690535.1 Cariama cristata | reverse complement strand
GTCTCTCTTTCATTCACAGAATTCTAATATTTGTCTAAGTACAAATCTCCAAACACTGGGAACAGTCAAACCTTGGAAAAGCCTAAAAACAACCTTCAGCATGAACAGCATACTTATTAACTGATCTCATTTAACAGCATTAAAACATAACTTCACTTGAACATAATTCAAGCGCTCTCTTCAATCCCCCCAAATAAACTAAGTAGTTAGAGTTTCATGGCATCTTGTTGAGTAATATGCAACATAACGATACCACACCATTGTCACAAATCTAAATACGTGCAGTACCAAAATTACACGTTCAGAGCAATAGAATCTACATCTAGTAAGTCCCACCTATGCAGCTTGCCCAAGTGCACTGTGCCCATTCTCCTCTCCAGAAATTGAGAGATTACTCTCCCCTCCTGGAAAATGCTGGAGAAGAACGGCCATGCCTATGAGATGAGTCATGCACCAGGGAGTAGGGCTGCTGGGGTAGGAGGAGATTCTCTACTGCCGGACAGAGAAAAAAAAAGGAGTTCTGTGCTTCCAGTGAATTCCTCTGCATCACAGGGACTTGGGGTCCAGTTAGATCAGACCAGCAAGGGACCAGGGATTTGACGAGAAAGAAAAAGACCTTCCCAAAAGCACAATGGACCATTTGTTAAAGTATAACTGGCATTGCAGTACTTGGTAATACGGTGATAATTTTTCTGGTGCTATGACATAAAAACTCCTCTAACTCTACATTCCTACAAATAACAAATGTTTTGGGGAGCCTTATAGGACTAAAATCTGCATTTCAATGTAAAAAGAAATGATCCATTAAGTAAACTAATATCCTACATGTTTCTAGTCTCTACTGAGTATTCCTGAGTATACTCCCCATTATGTGCAGAACAGTAAGTTTCTGCTGGGAGCCCTTTGATTGGATTTGAAGAGAAACATTCTGACTTTGAGGGAGAGAACTTAAAATATTGCAAAGCTTCATATATATAAAACATAGGATTAAGCATTGACTAGCTTATTTAATTTTGGTCATAAATTAATGGTGTTGGGAAAGGATGTAGGAGACCCGGTACCCTTCCTGTTTCAGAAGAAACATGATGCAGGCTAAACAAACTCTGTTAACAGAACAGACTTGTTGATACAGGGAAGTGGAATGGAAACCAAAATCTTTCTGGTGGCAAAAAAAAAATTTAATAGCTGGCCTGGCTCAAGTGTTAGTGTCAAATTTCAAAATGGATGCAACAACTAAAGACATCACAGATAAGCCTACAAGTCCATGATTTAAGTTGCAGTGATCTCAATGACGGCAAAAGGGTGAGAGCACCAGCCAACTCACAGGCAGGGCATCAAAAGCATCTTTTTCTGTCCTGGTGCTCACTCTGCTATCAATTTCCTTGCATCTTGTGCACATGTTTTAAGTTAAGCACACAGTTACAAGACTTCCTAAATTACGGGCCTGGAATGAGTAGATTTGCAGCAAAAGTGACCAGAGCAGATTCAGAAAGCTGGCACTGATCTATCTGCGCTCCAGTTACACCCGTTTCTCTTTCCGTTCCCTTTGTTCCTTACAAGCATCTGCAGCCCAAACCTACTACACTTTACTTTTAATACTCTTTTGAGTTTTCAAACCTCCCCTACCAGTAGCTTCCAACATCATGCAGTTTACCAGTGTCCTGATGGAAAAGGGGGAAAAGTATAGCCTTCCAGTTGCTAACAAACCCCCTAACACTATGCACAAGACTCAAACTGAGCAAACTTGTTGAAGAAACAAATATGTTAGCAAAAAGTGTTAATGAAAATCTTTAGCAGCATAAATCAACCCTAAAAAGTTATGAGAAAACAATGACAAGCATTTGAAGGGAGTGGCACAGTCTATTCAGGCTAGGTTACGGCTCTAAAATTGAAGAGAAAAAATAAAAAAGCCCTAGTATAGACTATTCCTGTACTTGATGGTTTATTGCATTACAGCTTTCCCTGGGCATTACTTAGGTGGCTGATGTCCTTATATTGCCTGTGAGGTTCTGCTGGGTTACAGGTCATCCTTCAGCCCAAATAGAGACAATGTAAAAGGAACATAACATTTCAATGCTCTTCTTAGCATGCTAGAAGAGTACTTATGAGAATGTTTCCTGCCACAAAACTTTTGAATTATGATAACTAGAAACAGTGATGAAGGAGCTTTAAGTTTTATGCAGTTGTTCTCTCCTTGAGTTAATTCAGTGCACAGTGCTGCTGATTACACATGGTATCAAAAGAAATAAAAAGGGAATTAGTGTCTGGCAGCAACATAGTTGTACATCTCTGGAACAACTATTCTGAAGTAGCCTTAACTTGTCAGGTCCTGAAGCATACCACAGCAAACAGTATAAAGGCTGAGAAGCCCCCTTCATCAGTCTTCTCCAATAAGAATGCTAAGAAATTATGTTAATATAGCTGTTAAGAACATCTAACACTACTGCTCACACCACAACAGCTCCTTGCCTTGATACGGATGCTACACTGGGGGAGAAGGAATACATGGTGGACCACTGGCAAGGTCTGCTGAAGAACTTAGTAATGCCAATCTTGAAAAAGCATTCTTTAATTGCATGGTGCCAGGGAGGAGAAGTAGCAGCACAGAGAGCAAAACATGATGGCACCAATGTATACTTACACAAATTAAAATGGATTATCTCAAAATTAAGGGGGGCTGTGAGATTTTCACACATTGTCATCGATGTCTGTATCTCCTCAAGTAATACAGAGTTTTGACATGGTGTGCTCTCTTCAGTCTGTGGAGCCCTATCTTTTATGACTACAAATCAAATAAGATTGTCAATCTTTTTTTTGCCTTGTGAATGCTGGAAGGATATAATGAGAGCAATATTTTGGCTTCCTGCAACTGTCTCTCAAATAGATGGTGATACTGAAATCTGTTCTGAATTTCATATCCCTGCCCTCTTTAGACTCTCTTTTCTCTCTTAATCCTACCTGGAAAGATGGAGGAGGGTAAAGAGAAAGGGGAAAGAAAAAAAAAACTATGATCTCTGGAACTAATGAAATCCCTCTCTACATTATGTTTTCTTAAGTGGTTCCTGTCTTTTGCCATCTAAATCATCTTCCATCGCCTTTTAATTTTTTGAATTAGAAATTAACTAGTATTTTATCATTTTTAAATTTTCCTAACTGCCTCAAAAAATTCCCCTTGATGTTATGGCAGGGTGTGATATTTTCTAGAGTAGTTTTTCAGCTCAGAGCTAACCCCAGATCTACAATCAATGAAGTTGTGTCTTTATACACAAAATATTATACAATTGGATATTCTGGCCTTCTCCCAAACTCAATGAAAACAATGGAACTTTGACCAGCTGTCTTAATGGCAGCAGGGAACGATGCTACTGGTTTTAGAACTTTTTCCTGTGAGGATTTCCAAAGGAAAGTTGTGTTAATTGTGATTCTTCTCCTGTGAATCTGGCATTAAGTCATGGCACAATAAGAAAAATGAAATTCACTTTCTTAACAACAGCACAGTCTAGAGACAGTCTATAGTTAAGTAAGACGTAAGTTTTTTGATGTTTCTCTCAAATCCAGGACATTCCTTTTTAAGGCTTGCTCACCCAGTGTGACAGTGTGCTTGAATAAAGATTGAAATATGAAGTCCAGTGTTTGCTCTACTATAGTAATTCTCATAAAATATTGCTCAGTGGCCATAAAATAGTTCACTTAAATCACAGGCTAAAATGCATTATTTTGTCTTAAAGGAGAAAATAACTGATTCAATTAAAACACAGACATTCATTCCTTCTTATCTTTCCTATACTATTTCTTATCTTTCTTATACTACTACCAATAGGAACTAGATGCGCCATTTAAATGCTGGAGGAAATTATCTATTTGTCAGTAGACCCTGCACAGGTAACTGAAGTCCATATTTTCTTCTCAGACCATAACTGTGACATCTTAATTGATCAGTGCGAGGAGCTGCTGTTTAATCAAGGTTGCATGTGAAGGATCTAAATAAGTAAATTCGTATCCCTGGTTTAGAATAGATAGCTATTGACTGCCTCGAGTCTAGTTTACTGAGCGCCTTGTTTATCTTATTTACTACCGGAACATTTAATAAGATCATAGTGGCATGTGTTAATTTTTTAAGTTTTTTACATGTGATAAAATTCACTATAGTCTGTAAAGATTACATCTGTTCTAGTAAATCAAGGTTACAAAAGCTTTTCATTTCTACAGTGAATGCTTTGTGAAGCAAAGCACAGTAGATAAGAAGCTTTATCACGAAGCCCTGATTGTTCAAGGCTTCCAGTAATTGCAGCTTCTGCTGGCATCAGTCAGGATTGCGAGTGTCTAGAACTTCTCAAAAATCAACATTTAAGGCTATTTGAACCAGCCAGCTACTTAGTTATTCCATGTTTTTCCTGGAAGAAGAGGGGGTCCTCTTTAAAAAAAGCCAAACAACAAAAACCCAAACAAACAAACTTCAGCTTTGTTCTCACATTGGAAATTCCCTTTGAGATTTGACCTCAAGCAATAGTTCATCAAAAAAATTGCAAATGAAAGCAATAATAAGGTGAACTAGCACTTGCCACCTGCAGTCTGCTCATCCTGAGTTCCTTGAATCTGGTGTTTACATTACTCAGTATCAGCTAAAAAGAGATTATATGGTGATAGAAGATTCTGAACTTGTGCAAGACAGCCAGCAAGTCTTGTAACCATGCTGTGTACAGTCAATACTACTGTTAAGCTGGCGTTTCAAGAAAGGAAAATGAAGCATTGCATCAGAGCATTTTCTTAGGTAAATACATGAAAAGCTATAGCTTCCACCTCTACACTCTCAGCTATGTCACGGAAATTTCCTGTATAAAGCTGGGCTACAAAAAAAACTTGTAATTGTATAGGTCAAGAAGAGCAATATAAACTATGTCTTTAAACAAACCTACATGAACATCAGAAAAATCTTTAGAATATAGGCTGACTTCATCTACTACCACATTTCCTACCTCAATATACTTTCCTATAGTGGACATAGCCGAATGAATTGATGCAGAATAATTCTTCACCACATGATACATTCAAGAAAATGTTGCAAAACAAGAATGCATCTCCCATAGGAATATAGTATCATTCAAATGCCATATAAAAGTAGGAATGTTTTTGAAGTGATCCTTCAGTTAGATCCATATTTTATTATTGGCTTATTTATCTGTATAATTAAACGCGTGACTTAAATGTTAATGAAAATTCATTTAGTTTTTAAATTAACAAAGAACTCTACGTGTTCAAACTTACTTCTCTACATGGTTTGTCTGCGAGCATGGTTGGGATGTAAACGCAAACTTTGTATGTATCATTTAGTGCTCCTATGACTTTCTTTTGACTTATAGTCCATAGATGGTTATGTTGGTATTATAATGATAATGATAAAATTATTTCCCAGAATAATACAGTAAGACAAATTATAATTATGACATCTAGCATACATAATTCTTACAATAATATAAATTGCATTTCAGTTTTTTGAGTAGCCGATTGTATGAAACTGCTTACAGTAAGTTATTACTTACAGTGCTGTAGGGTAAAATATGATTTAAATTAAGGCATTTATGTTCATTTTATTATCATTTTGAAGCATATAGATATTCAATAATATTTGATATACAAATTTAAAACCTGAAGAGCTTACCAAACATGCTAACTCTACTACTAACTATTTATACCTACCTGGACAAAAAACATATGTATTTATCACCTTTTGTTTCCCTCCACATACTGTATGTATAACACAATACCATAAAAGACATCTTTTCTTGCGTATTAGTATAGCTTCTGCCATGCAATGGGACACTGTCTTATCTGATGAAGTCTGTATTAGGGGAAAAAAAATGCTACTTAGTATTGATAGTTCTTTCTCCTTATAAAGAGCATAATAATGTTTATATCATTGTCTATTTGTCAGACATCTTGTGTACTTTCTTTGTTGCGTATTTCACAAAAGCCAAAATAATTAATTAGCAGAAAATAATATAGACGAATTAAAACTTGAGATTGCATATGCCTTCCTTTCATTAGTCACTTCTGCTTCCAGAAATCCAATGGCAGAAACATACATTCCTCTTTCAGTCAAGATTGCCCCTTTGGGAGTGAGTCGAGCAGTTCATGTGAGAAGAGTCCTTTGTTCCCTTCACTTAGGGTATCGGAACAGTTGGGCATCACAGATAAATCATCTACTGTTTGCCTTAATTTAATTTGTATTTCACTCCAGAGCAAGGTGCTCAGAATTACTTGATAAGACAAATAAATAGAACAACTTAAAATAGTTAGCAATATTAATATCCTCCTGCAGGAAGCAGTATAGCAGGTATATGAAAAAGAGCTTGGAGTATTTTATTTACTCAGTGATCTGAAAAGGGCCGGAACTAAAGTTCAATCCAAAATTGCATTCAGGGACTGTCTCTTGCAGGCGGATAGTGCCTGATCCAAAACCCAAACCCATTTCTAGGCTTAGAATTCAGTGTAATGGGCAGTGATGATCAACACCCCATTCATTGTCTTACGCTGTTTTGATGACTCCTTTTCTCATAAAGAAACCTTCCAGTTCTTGTATCACCATCTATTCAGAGAAACTGAGAGTAAACTGGCTCTTAGCCTTTGCTTCCAGCTTGTTGTTGTGCCTTTCCGTGCAATCACATCACATCAAAGTGATGTAGTTATTCTTTTTTTTTTTTTTTTCCCTAAAGGGGTCATCATTGCTTAGATTCTGACAATCTGAAATTACTGAGTCACCACCAACAGACATTTAGAATTATTCCTCAAAGTGAAGTTAAGCTGAAAACACCATTAGCCATTGTTAAAGAAAAAAAAAAATCTAATCACAATATTCTATTTATATACTAGCTATTCGGCTGCATCCCCTCAGCACCACCCTCTGTGCCTACACTTCATAAGAAGATTACGCTTCTCCCTATGAAGTGAAAATTGCCTTCTTGTGGGGAGAAAGCGTTTAATTATGACTCTGCTTCCCCTTGTCTCCATGGTGATCCCATGCAAACAGCCTGCTTTATTAGACCTTATTTCCCCCCACCCCACCAAAGTCATAAATTAGCGCTGTGTGAACCTCCGTTAGCGTT
>NW_009631224.1:0-233 GCF_000690535.1 Cariama cristata | reverse complement strand
AGAGCGTTTAGATGGGATATTGAATGAGTAATTTACTGGGAACATTAAGACGGCACCAGATAACTTATTTATGAGAAGTTTTTGACAGAACTGCCACTCAATAATTTATGCCGTGCAGCATTTAGCCAGGGTCACCAGTAAATAATTCACTTATTATAAACTATAGAAGGTTTTACGAGATGCTGAGTTATTGTCTCGCACCGGATTCGGGGCCGTAAATATGAAAGCGATGA
>NW_009631223.1:5114-5409 GCF_000690535.1 Cariama cristata | reverse complement strand
TTATATATAGGAGTTGTTGGGTTTTTTTTTTCTCTCCATTCAATTCCCAGACAGGCGCAAAAGCAAGCCCTTGTGCTTCTCCCAGGCTCTTCAAAACTCACTCCCCGAAGCGGAGCTGCCCCCCTTTGCCTGGGCTCTGCCCCCATCCCACCCCTTGCAGGGCCAGCCCTGATGCTCAGCACCTCTGCGAGGTGACTGATGCCATTCCCAGCCCCTTGGAAAAGGCAGGAGCAGTTAAACCAAGGCCCATAAAGGGCAAATACAGAGCCGTGCCAGGACCTGCTGGGCGGACGTC
>NW_009631223.1:4145-5079 GCF_000690535.1 Cariama cristata | reverse complement strand
TCGGCGAGGATGGGAGCTGGGAGAAGAGCAGGGGGGGTGGAGGGCTGCTTCAGTGCCCAAACTATAAAACCCCAAAAAAACAATCCTTCATTCCCGATCACTCAGAATTTCTCAAGTTTGCTGTAATACAAAACCAACCCAATAAAAACATCGTTCCGGGGTCACAAGAGCTATTTTGTTCAGCTGCAGCCAGGATGTTTCATTTTTCAGGTCCGCTCTAGCTCCTCTGCTGAGCTTTTTCTCCCCAGCTTCGCCCAGTCCCGACGCCACCACCCAGCCCTGAACCACAGCTTGTTCAGCTCAAATCAACCCCAGATCTTTCCACATATTGCAGAGGAGACGCTCCAATTCAAAAAAAAAAAAAAAGAAAAGGCAGGCTGTGTTGTCCCATAAATAGGACTCCAACAACAAATCCTCGCTCTCGGCTCGTGCCAGGATGCCTGCTTGCTCCCGGTCCACGTGCCGGGAATAAGGCTGAGACAGGGCTGTGGGTAAGAGCTGTGCCCATGGCACGTCGGGGCTTTGGACACCGGATTGTGGGGACAAGGGGACAGCCGAGGCCAGGGCTGCGGGGGGAGCCGGGGCTCCAAGGGCTAATCCTCCCACCCTGGGGTGCCCAGTGGCTCTCTCGGGTGGGGAATGGTCCAGTTTGGGTTCATTTTAGTGGGTCTGGGGCACTTCTACAACACCATCCCAGGTACTCACCTCGGAAATCCCTCCCTAAAGGAAGTTTGGGATCAAGGCTGCACTTGGGACTGAAACAGGCAAAAAAGCCGGTGGGAATTAAGCACCCAAATACTTTTGCACAGCTCAGGAGTGTTTCCCAGTGTCAGATTTAAACCCAGTTCCCTGGATCCCCATCAGCCTCCTCAAATCCCTCCCATCCCGCAGGGCTGTCACCAAGCAGGGTCACGTCACCGGGACACCCACCCCG
>NW_009631223.1:3369-4080 GCF_000690535.1 Cariama cristata | reverse complement strand
CGAAATCTCCCTGAAGCACCTTACGTGCCATCCTGCACCAGGGCTGTAATTTAATAACATATACTCGTTTTTATTCAAGCCACGCAAACAGAGTCTCCTGTATAACTGTTAATTCCCTGACAGCAGCAGGCTGAGATGCAGGGAAGGTGTTTTCTTGCGCAGAGGTTGGGCTGGGCTGGGAGATCAGAAGAGTTTAAATTAAAATAGGCTCATGCCCTGTAAGTCTTTATTCTTGGCTTCACCCACAGAGGCTAAAAATGATGTTAGCGACACGGTGCTGGGATCGCTCCACCGAGCACCTCCCGCCGCCGTCAGACAGCGGGCAATGAAAGCAGCTCGACTTCAAAGGGCCGGGGCAGGGGAGGATGGAGAGCGAGGACTCATTAACCTTGGAATTGCATTAGATGGGGCGATAGCCGGCTTTAATTAGGCCAGCCGAGGTGGGCAGGGGAGATGAGGCTGCATCCCGGCAGGAGCATATATCGCTCCACCGAGCACCTCCCGCCGCCGTCAGACAGCGGGCAATGAAAGCAGCTCGACTTCAAAGGGCCGGGGCAGGGGAGGATGGAGAGCGAGGACTCATTAACCTTGGAATTGCATTAGATGGGGCGATAGCCGGCTTTAATTAGGCCAGCCGAGGTGGGCAGGGGAGATGAGGCTGCATCCCGGCAGGAGCATATATATGTGTGTGTGTGTGTGCGTGCGGTGCTG
>NW_009631223.1:0-3239 GCF_000690535.1 Cariama cristata | reverse complement strand
CCAGCCCCAGTCCAGCCGGTCAGATCCCCATGGGGATGTGCTGCTGCCCCAGGGATGCTCTGCTCTGGCAGGGCAGGATCTGGCCTCGGGAGCGGGTCAGGAGCATCACCCCCCGCTGCTCCAGCCCCTCTGAGGGTCAGTCCCGCTGTGGCCGCAGGTCAGGCAGGGTGCTTAAATGGGTGCTGCTTTTTTCTAAATATTTGTAAGGTACCTTGGGCTCCCAGGAGGCACTGCACCCTGCATGCTCCAGGGAGCACGGGGCTGGAAATCCCACCGGGCTCTCGGGTGGGCAACCAGACCGACCTGGGATGGCCCTGGGGACAGGAAAGCGGTGAGGCGGAGAGCGGTGAAAGCACCGGGGTGCTGCCCTGAACTCCTGCCCACGGCCCGGTGCTGCCCGCAGCCCCGCCACGCAGCAAAGCGGGAGGGACAGGAAAACGCCAGCAGCCTTTTTGGGCTGGATTACCCAAATCCCGGCTCTGTCCGCACCGTGATGCCAAGCGGGTGGGCGGCCAAGGACCAGGTCGGGCTCTTCATCACCGCACACGAGCTGCGGTGATTCCCCTCCGGTGATCCGGTGACCCCCTTCTCCAGCCCCTGCCTGGGCTCTGGCTGAGCTCCAGGAGGGATATTTCACACCGGTGCTACCAGGCAGCGATATTTCCTTTCCATTCTACCGACTTGCAAAGCCCCCCGGGTCCCTGCAAACATATACAGCCAATTTTTAAAGATGGGGAGGAAAATAACCGCAGCAGAGCCGGGTTTGGCTGCAGAGAGGGGACCTGGAGGTGCCGTTCCCGGTGCCATCCCCAGGGTGGCTGCAGCCCGGTCCCCCCCCTTGGCAGGTTTTGCTGTTTGTCTTTGCAGCCAGTGGGTTTATTATGACCGGGAACACCCAGGTTTTTTCCCCGTCTGCCATGAAATCGATACAGTAATTTCATTTCTCAGTCATAAATGAAATGAGCTGTAAAGTAAAGTTGGGTGTTTAAGCCAGAGTGAAAGAATGAATTGTTCTAATGGGGGACGTTAACGAGGGGATTAAATGTTCCTGGAAACCCGGGGGGTCCCCGGGCCCCCCCTGCTGCCGCCGGGTCCTTTTAGGGCTCCCCGCACCCCTCCCTTGCACCGTCTTGGAGCTGTGTGGTCCAGCGCCCCCGGCCAAGCCACTGCCGTCCCCCCCTGGGTGGGCGACCACGCTTCGCCCGCTCACCTTCCCCGCGGCCCATCGGGGCCCCCGCCGGGCACAGAGCGGCTCCAGAGGGTTTTGGGGTGCTTGGGAGAGACCCAAGGGAAGGTGCTTGCTGCGGGATGGGGCCGTTGCAGCAGCTCTGCCGGACCCTTTGCACCAGCATCCTCATCGCGACAACGGCTCGCTTCCGCAGGGAGTTGGACTAAAAGTAAATAGGAAAAAAAAAATAAATCAGAAAGAAGATGTTTCTTAACAACAGCCTTTCAGCTGAGCCAAAACAACTGGTTTTCTACCCAGAATTTTTTGGGGGGGACATAAAACCCTGCTGCTTTCTGGGGAGGGCGTGCAGAGGTTTCTGCTCCCAGGGCTGGGCAGTTTGCAGCACGCAGGACGTTTTCCCCGGTTACCGAAGGCGGGCACTGGCCGGTCCCCGGGTGCCCAGCACCTCTCGCCGTAGCAGGATTCACCCAGCTCAACGCTATTAAACATTAAGCCCAAAATTTGGTCTTTGCTTTCCTGCCGGCAGCCTGGCAGCCCGCCCTCGGGAGCCCTCCTCTCCCAGCAAGTGGCTGAGACCCCCATCTCCCCTCCTGCCCCTGCTCCATCATTTATTTTCCAGTGAAAAATCACCCCACACTGATCCAGGGCAAGAGAGAGCACTTTGACAAGTCCAAAAATACGAGGGCCATATTATCTTTAAACCATTAAAAAAAAAACCAACCCACAGTGAAAGCCCTCTTGGGCCAGGAGAAACTCCAGCCAAGTTCCCCAAGTCCGCCCCCCGCTCCAGTTGTATTCCCCTGGAAATCCTCGCAAAGAAAAACACAGGGTACGAAAAAAATTTGGTTTTCATTAAAAACCTCGAATGTGAGGGGTTCTGTAGCTTTCAATGGGGCTTTGATTCCTATAGATGATGGAATGTTTTCAGAACATTTAAAAAATGTTCTCCACCTTTCTATCTAATATCGGCAGAAAACTTCACCGGTGTTTTTTTCCCCCCACCCGGGCGATAGAAGTGGCGAGCGTTGAATGCAGATGCAAACCCTTGCCTTTATTTACTTTGAGGTTTCTTTTTAAAAATACGATGATATTTTCTTGTGGCTTTGGAACCAGAGGAGATAATCCACTTGGGGGGAAAAGAAATGTGTGGAAAATGCTGCAGGAATTTTCTTAAAGGGGGATTTTTATTATTTTTTTGTCATTGAGAGAAAGCAGGGTCGCTCAGCACTTGCAGGCACCCACGTACCTCCCCGAGCACCATCGTCAGGGAGCAGAGAGGCATTTCCAGCCCTCTAAGTCATCGCTGGCTTCGTGGAGATCATTGTCTTTGCCTAAAGAGATTATTTTATTGCTGCGTTACATCACTGCTGCGGGATGCACCACCCGGTGCCTTTTCTAAGTGCCCCTTTACATGGCATCAACCTTTGATTGTATTTTAATTTTTTTAGTGACCGTAAAGTAGGTTTCTGGCCTTTGCATTTTTGAAGGTGAGGTTTAAAGGGTTGGACTCAGATGGGAAAACGCCCCTTCCCGTTGCACCCACCTCCGCCCGGTGCCAGCGATGCCCGAGGAGCCCCGTGATGCTGCACTTCTGCTGCGGTGCTGGGCTGGGGCGGCCGTGGGTCCCCTCCGGAGCCAGGGCTCATCCCCACCGAGCACGGCCCCGTTGTGCCGGGTGTCCCTGGGGCCCGACTGCCCACATTGTTCTCTGCAAAGAGCTTTTTTCCCCAGTCGTGCAACCAGCTGGCTCCTCGGGAGCTGTGCCGCGGTGCTGGCTGCGGCCAAGCCGGACCACGTTACAACCCCAGCATCGCCCTCCAGACCTTGCCGGCAGCCAGCGCTCGCCTTCTCCATGCAAACCCCAACCGAGCTGGCATTTCAGGTGGCTTCGTGCTTTCTCCTGGAGGAAAAAAAGAAAAAAAACCCCAACCCTTTCATGCACCTTGGCATCTCGGTGCCACGTTAGGGCACGCGGCAGCGGGGAGGAGGTGTGAGCCCAGCCCTGGGCGGCTTGTGCCAAAATGCGGCACCCCGGCACGGGCTGGTTCAA
>NW_009631222.1:28329-34333 GCF_000690535.1 Cariama cristata | reverse complement strand
GGAGACTGCCCAGCATGGAGCGGGTAAGAGCTTTGCTCGGCCCCTCTCTACCTCTCGCTTCTGTTCTGAGGCACCCTTTGCCGAGGGAGCCCTCTCCAGGCCCAGGATCTTCTCCAGCCCTCAGCAGTGCCCCGGCTCCCGGGAGGTTTTCTCTGAAGGACTTCCTTAGCACTTGCACCTACCTTTCCCAATTCCTGGTCACCTCGTTATTCTGCTAAGGCAAGATTTTTTTTCTAATGTGTTGTAACGACTGTCTGGTCTACAGGCGGGCTTGTGAGCCTTATTTTCCATTTGCTTAGCAGGAAGCAGACTGGGTAAAAATACAGCAAAGGTAGTCTTAAGGACTTGTGTTTAGCGTAAAGATAAGTTCTGTGTGTTGCCAGAGCTGTGCTGGAAGGAAATTTCCTGCTGTAGAGACATATTATGCCCTAGGATAAGCTTCAGGAAAAATGAGAAATCTTCCATTTGGGGTGTTTAAAAAGGGAGGAGAAGAAAAAAGAAAAAAAAAAAAATCTGTGGGAAGTCCTGGCTTGCCAGGAGTGGGTGGTTTACTGCTACTAAGAGTTTATTGTCTCTAATTTTTGTAATGAAGAGAGCTAATTTTGTGCCCCCCACATCGGGAATGTTGCGGGGCATGTGTTCCACCTTGTACTGTGTTGATTTATGATATAAATTCAGCTGTTACGCAACACACCTGAAGCATAGAGCCAGAAAAGGGGTTTATGACCTGCTAGTCTGATCTCCCGTAAGAGGGGAGAGGACTTCAGAAAACTCAGTTTTGAAATCAGTTTTGCAGGTGAGAGATTTGTGCTTCTTTTAAACGTTGTGCCTTCCCCCATCCCATGTCCAAGGCTCCTCAAGACACGTTCCAAGATGAGCTGGAGTGGTGCATTTTGCAGCTGGAAGCAAATCTCCTTCGCCTCAACCCAACTCCAAAGCAAGGTGTGTTGCCTCATTCACAGTCTGCAGCCATATTCCAACCTCAGTTCTGATTTAGCAGACCTGGACGTTTTTCTGTTTCTTCTCTCCCATCTGTTTCCTAATCTTGTGTTATATGGGGTTTGTTCTAAATACAGAGCAATGTAAAGCATTGAACTTTAAGAACTATCTGTCTGGAAGCAGCTTTATCTTTCATTCCTGTGACATTGATTCTCCCCGTTTTCTGTATTCTTTCTCGTGTTCTCGTTTTCCCATCTAACGGCTTGTTGTTTGGTTCTGCTACAGCTCTGCTTTTGTTTTCCAGTCTTAAGGAAATACTGTGTCAGTTCATCTGGCCCTTAAATGCCACTAGGTTTATTTTGGGGAAGCTTATTCCTCGTTGTTCTTGTTCCAAGGAGAAATTATGAGACAGACAAAATCCTATAAAATACTTTTCAGAAGATCACAGTTTGATCTAGTCTGTCCAACTTGTAAATATATGAAGACATATGTCCTGCTCCTACTGATGGCTAGTACTTAACATTTAGAGGAGGAGTGTGGCTACCCTTTGTAAGATGCCTAGATGAGTGTTTGCTGGTGTGCCTGAGAGTGTAGCAGTGATTTAATACGTGCCCAGACACCATGCTCTAGCATCAGACCATTTTGTTACACCCGTATCTTGTGCTCGGTACCTGGTGTCCAGCAGCAGCAGGGGAAGGCTGCTCCTGGAGGGGAGGCAGCAGCTGAGCACAGTGACAAGGCAAGCAGAGGCAATGACTTAGCTAGAAAAGGGCCCATTTGCACAGTACCTGGCCCAAGAGACCAAAGCAGTCCTGCTGATGGTAACCAGGCTCTGCCTGGAGTCCAGGTTGCCAGAGAAGTCTGCAGTGATGAGGCAGATTCAAGCTCTAGCCAGGAATTCAAGATCTAGATCAGTGAGGTACCTGGCTGCAGCAGTGCTAGGCATGAGATCTTCAGCTTAAAGTAACTCCCAAGTGAGGCAGGGGACAGGTTCCACTGAAGGTTTTTCTGGCTCTTACTTTGTAACAACTCTTACTAATGAGCAGACCTTGATTGCAGCCAGCTAAACCCCTTGAAGTAGGGGGAAATGTGTGCTCAGGACCCTGACACCGAGGTGCTATGAAGATACATCACACTTCTGTGGGTGGCTGCAGCCCCACTGCGGCATTTCTGCCTTGCACTTGCGTGTCATTACTCCGTTCCTAGCATGGGACTCTCAGTGCTGGATTTGCAAGATACATCTCATTTGGAGAGTCCCAGAGAGATGCACTGCAGCCAAGAGGGATGGATGTGTGCCCGTTCCAAAATACAAGTCTAGTACATGAAGCTTTTTTGTGGCTTAAAATGCAAGACAAACACTAGAAGACTATGTATACCTGGAGTTCCTGAACTGAAGTGTTTGGGGACTGCTGTCACAGAAGAACAGCTGTGCTTTTTGGACGATTTTCTCTGACACAAAGAATTGGGGTTACGGTTGTGGTCAGGCCGGTTTGTATGAGAGTTAAGCAAGAGTCTTACCGTTCAGGGTGTGCTCTCTGCTCAGTCAGATATTTTCCAGTTTTCCAGAGAGGAGGTCTGAGCTAGGCTCTTGGATTTGTCAGTAGCTTTGGGGAAGGGTTGTTAAACCCTGTGTAGCTTCTGTGCCATTAGTAGTCTAAGTGCAGTGTAAGATTCTTACCATATAAAATAAGTGGTTAAGATTTTTTTCTTTTTTCCCTTTTAAGAATATTTCATGGTTTTTCAGCTTCTAGAAGCACTTGGAGTTTCCTTTCAATCAAATGCCAGTCATGGATTAGTCAGAGGTGGTATGATCACAGAACATGTTCAGAGGAGACCCCGTCATCAACATCCCACGATATGGTTTGTGAGGCCCACCGTAACCTGTTTCTTGTCTCTCTTGGTCTTTTTCTTGAGTGCAGCAGAGGAGACACAACACATTCTCAAGGTCCTGCGCTCCCGTGAGACTCCTTTTGTGAAGAAACGACAAGTGATGAACCATGTGTTTGGGGATTATTGTCTCAAGATGGCAGGGGATCAGAAGAGCATGGAGAAAGCAGGTGAGCTTCAACTGTCCCTTCGGGGGATGGTGATACTTGGTTCTTTTCTGTAAATTTCTTACATGGCAGCTTTTGACTGGATCACCTCTCTGCCGCAGTGCCTTACAGAGGGATTTGCAATAGCAGTGGCATCCCTGTAGTAGGAAACTGGCATATTGATAGAAAAGTTCTCCTTTATCTTTTCTAGATGTGAAACCTGGTGATGTGGAAGTACGGCAAAGCAACGGGCAGGCTTCAGATGGTGTGGTATGTGGGAAACAATGTGACCAAATCTCTGAGGCAAAGCCAGAGTCGTTCACGTCATCTGACAGCAGCTTCCGATTTGATTTTACACTTTCTGAGTTTGACCCAGAAGCAGCTGGCACACCTTTGGAAGCAGTCCGTGGTGACAGTGGTGCTGAGCAGATACAAACCAACGTAAGAGCCACTGAGCAGGAGAACTGGAATGGAGCCTTGAGTTTTGCTGCCTCTGGACAAGAAGCCAAGTTTCCTTTCAACTTTGCCATACCAGATGAAGACTGTCCTCTGGCTCAGTTAGTTCCAGCAAGCCAACGTATAGAGTGTACAGCAGATCATGAAGTGCTGGGTAATTCACTGCTGGCTGAATCAGCAGGTGTGCCACGGATTTCAGCTTTGCAGAAGCCTGAGTTGACTGAAACTACAGGTAGTGCACCCAAAGAGGATAGAAGCCATGTCATGTTAAAGATCCCCCAACCAGAGACTGCTCCTGGAGGTGAGACAGCGACAGAGAAATCAACAGCAGATGGAGCTGCCCAGAAGAAGAAAAAGAAGAAGAAACAAAAAAAGTCTGTCAGTAAAAAGGAGATGGAAGAAACTGAGATCAACGGGAAGGCAAAGGCAGAAGCTAACAGATGTCAAAATAAAGATAGTTCCCACCAGGATGAGACCTCTCAGGTATTTAAGTATTGATGGGATTCCATAATTTATAAACCCTTGAGCAAAGGAGAAGCCTTATCTCTTTGCATAGTTTAACAGTTAGTATACTGGCTTGAGATGAAAGCTGAAAGACAAGAATTGCTGCTTATTTCTCACAGCAGCTATTTTCTTTCTCTGCTGGGCAGTTGAGGAGCCTAACTGATGGAAAGAAAGTTAATGGTCCTTTGTTGTCCGTTTCAGACTTGTGCTGAAACGTTTCATGTGACAGCTCATCCTGGGAAGCTGGGCACCACGCTTTCTTAAAAAAAAATGAGGTAACTGTCCTCAGTCAGTGCCAAGCTGGTATCTGTGTGTGCTGAACCAGGCCCTGTACCCCTGATTTGCGTGTTTCCAGGTAGGATGAATTGCTCACATAATGCAAATAGCAAAACTGAGGTGCAGAGCTGCTACCTGGTGTAGCCAGGGCTGTGGCAGGGTCTCGTGCATAGCGTAAGGGTGCTTCTGAGGAGGTTCTCGCTGTAAGGCGTGGCCCACAAATCGACTGAAGTCGCGAGTTATGTGTAAACGCACCATTAAGGCACACCCTGAGGTTTTCTAATGTTCTGCTAAGGTCCAGGTCTTCATTTTATTTTTATTTTCAGCACTGGTGTAGTTAGTTATTATTAAGAAACAACGACAGCTGAGCAATACTGAAATACAAAAAACTTGCTTTCGTCAGTATTCTGCAGGGAATTTGCACTGAGTATTCACCTACCTCTAGAAGCATTCCATCCAAAGTACTGCTTCACCAACAACCCTACCAATAAACACTGCTGAGTACCAGAAAGGTAGAAAGATTTGAAGGTGATGTAAGGCCCTTCCAGGCCAGTGGAAGGAGACTTGTAAGGAAAAGGAGACGGCATGAGGGCTTTTGTTTTTATGCGTACATAATAGTTAAGAATTGCTTCAGCCCCAGAGTGCAGCCCTGTTTCCCTCTCCCTTCCACTGCTCAGTTAGCCAGCTGGCTTTGCTCAATGAGGCTTGGCTTATTTCATCTTCATGGGCCTCAGCTTCCTTCTCCTCATGCATTTCTGGTTGAGCAAGCACACAGGAGCTGAGACCAAGGTTCAGCTTCTGATATCATCCATCGTTTGCTTTTTGATTTTGGGCAGGTTTGGGGGTAGGGGTTTTTTGTTGTTAATGCTTATTCCTCCCATCTGTAAGCTGATTTGACAGCTTCTTTCAGTGGAAAGGCCCTGGACAGCTTTCCAGAAAACAGCGTCATCGGAATGGCAGCCAAATATTAAATCCATCAAATAGAGGCAGTGAGTTGCAACTAAACATTTGTTCAGTGCTTTAAGTTTATCCAATGAAAAACACTATAGGGAAAACATCATGAAGTCTATGAAGTGATCACCAGAACATGAAATTTGGAATAGTCCTGACTTTATGCAGATACCTTTTTTCCTGTGTAGCAGCTGCTGCTCTAATTTTTGGGTGACTTATTTCCTCATGCTAACTCTGCTCCATGTTGCACAGCAGTCAGACGACCAACTGTGGAAAGAGGTGGACTGGTGTGTGGAACAGCTGGAACTTGGCCTGAAGACACAGAAATCCACTCCAAAGCAGGGTAAGCATTCAAGTAAAGAAGAGATCTCCCTTGTGGGAAGGGTTGGCATGCATGCAGGGGCAGAGCCAGTGGGGAGTCAAACTATGCGTTGTTTCCGCTTTGCGGTGCTTCAGTCGAGGAGGCTCTCCGTGCGATCAAGACGCTACGCAGTGACAAGGCTCCGCTGGTGAAGAAGCGTCAGATCATGAGAACCATGTTTGGAGACTACAGGAAGAAGATGGAGGAGGAGCGGTGCAAAGAGCTGAAGCTCATGGAAATAGGTAGGAGAATTTTGCATGGTGGGGAAAGAGAAGGAGAAAGGGCTTTGCTCCTGCCCTCCATGTTGCTTTACAGAGTGAGACCTCGCTATGTGATATGACTAAACATCTCTTACTGCTATTTTCTCCCCTCTTTAAGCTGCAAAATCTGCCAGAGTCGTGGAAGTGAAGGGAAACATCCGCAACAAGAATTGCCAGTTGATCCGGAAGCGCTCAGGAGCTTGTGGGAAAAACAAGAGTTCAGC
>NW_009631222.1:24643-28298 GCF_000690535.1 Cariama cristata | reverse complement strand
CAGCAGGATCCCCTTCAGAGTCACCCAGGACACTTAACGCAGGCTTATTCAAATTCACAACTTCCCAAGAAGAATTTTTCTTTAATTTCTTTTAAGAAGGTCTTTTAGACTAGAACAGTGGCTAAAAACTGTGCCAGATCTCCTAGAAACTTAAGAATGGTGGAAAGATGCTGTGCAGTAGAAAATGTTACGCAAGAATCTCTATGTATTTCCTGAAGAAAGGATCCTCTTTCAGAGTGCCTTGTCTAGAGGTTTAAAATGGATCTACCTACTATGCATATGACCCCAAGACTCAGTCTACATAGTAGTCCTCTGTCCTCACACTGTAGAAAGGCACCTTTGCAAAAGATCACCACCGAGTCTGGAAGGATCTGTTTTTCTTCTGATAGAATTGATGTTAATGTAAGAATATATCTTTTATACTAGGAGATTTTCCCATTCTCCTATTGCTTTTAAACAGAGAAGACCTTTTATAGCAGATGAGGCAGCGATGCATACAGAAGGGAATGGTTTGTGATGAAGATCCAGCAGTGTAAGCGTAATGGATAGTTGAATGCGTCCACTCCGTATGAGTCTGTGTGAATGCAGCTTCTTGTATCCAGAAAGCACTGGGCAGTGTGTGTCATCACTGCCACCTAGAGAGTATGAGTTCAGGATCTTTGAGAAGAATGAGTGAGAATCATCCTTGCTCATTCATCTCTTTAATTGACAGGCTGCAAATGCTGATTTAATCTAGCCTAGGGATGTAAGGACAGTTGTTTCCAGACAGGGTAAGATTTTTGTTGCTGAAGCCAGGTTCTGACCAGCTAGGAAGAATGTACAATCAGTTCTTAAAGAAAGAAGTTTACTTTATAAGTAGCCCAGTTACACCCACCAGTGTATCGGAGGATAAATCGGCTGCATGCCAAACCTTGGGTGGCGGTGAAATGAACTGTGAGAGCCCAAAGACACTCTTGCATTTGATTTATATTAAATTTTGGCTTTCCGAACGGGTGAATGTGTGTCTCCAGTGTTTCAATACTGCTTCAGCCACTGAACCTGTCTTCTATGTTCATGCAGGAAATCTTCCTCACTAAGCCTAAAAAAGCTGAAGGAACAGAAGTCCTTTAAAAGGAAACGTGGTATCAGGTGTCCCTAGGGCGCAGTGCTTTCCTTCCTTTTTATAGTCCAGTCATCCTGTATGAGAAGTGAGAAATGGGAGTGTAGGCAGATTCCAGGGTGTACTGAGAGCAGCTGAGAGATGGTGGAAAACACTTGCTGGGAAAGACTTCAAAAAAACTTGATGGTGGCTACTAAAACATTTATTTTATTGCTAAGCTCTGATGCAGTCAGTTGCATCTGCAAGGATTTTTTTGTTTTTATTTTAATTATTTTAAAGAATGCCTGTCTAGGCCTAAGGAGAAACTGAACCTGGATAACATATCTGATGAAAAGAAATACGCAGAGAAGACTTTTAAGTCTTCTAGAAATCAGTAAGTTAGCAGATTATTATTTTACTTGCCGAGGAGCACCGCTGTTACTTTGACTGTATGGAACAACACTATACAGTATTTTTGGATTTCCAGGATTTTATATTAAACATACAAAAGCGGTGTCATCAAACTTCTAGTGTTTTCATGCCATTTACTTAAAGAGCATCTTGTACGTGACCTTGGAACTACGGTTGTTTTCTTTCCTAGGTGGTTATGCAGTGTATGTCTGGGAAATAGTTCTTTTTTTCCTTGTCTTGTTTCAGGTAAAGCTAGAGTTGCTAAAATACTATAAAGTCCTGTGCTGTGGAAGGCTGCAGGAGTATTCTGGGAAGGATTCTTACATAATTGCCTTGTGTTTATACTGTTTGTCAAGCATTCTCAATTAGAATAAAGATACCAAAGAGGTGAACATTTGGTGTAACCTAATCCAGCCAGTTTATCTCCAAAGAGGTCAAAGAAAAATGCATTTTAATACAGGAATGGCTCCCGTGGTTTTTCAGAGCTCTTCACATAATGCTGACCTGCAAAGCCAGGCTATATTCCTTTCACAGTGCTTCATTACTGGAGGACTTGGAAGGCAAATGTTCATCAGTGTGATACTTCATAGCCCCGAGTGTCATGCTCGACCTGTGGACTTGAGTGCAAGACCGGAGTCAGCTGGGTCAGTTCCATAAGCCAACTGTGTGATCTTGGATAAGGCATTTTGCTTTTCTGTGTCCACTCCATGTTTTCATAGTTGAGGTGATGCCTCCTGCATTTTTGGCAGAGGGGCCCAAGTTATTTTGTTAATGATTGTGTCTTGAAGAGGCAACTCTATAGTATTTTGCATCTGAAATTACAGCTGTCTTTACTTTACCCTTAAGCTTTGCAATATTTGAAGCATCTCTGCTGCATTAACATTTGTTTGAAAGGAAGCAAGCAGTGTTATTAGGAAATGCTGTCATAGCTCCATCAGTCCGTTTCCCTTTATAGAAGCCACAATGCAGTCTTAGTGACATTTAAAAAAATTTCTTTCTTTAGGATTTCAGTACTGTTTAGGGTTTCAGTGATGTCTCTTATTACAGCGGTGTCAGGTTTGGGTCAGGTCTTTGCTCTACTAGTTACTATAATACATGTGGCTGGACATACGGTCCATGCCCTCAGGCATTAAAGATGTACAGCAGTGAGGGAGAAAGGAGATGTTCTCAACTGCTTGGAGTTCTCTGTGCCAGTGTTCTTGCATTAAGGAAATGTGGCTCAGTTTTGGTAGAAAATTGAGCTCAGCTCTGACCTTCTGTCTCTCTCTGCATCCTCTCCTCAGCTTCGTGCCATGCGTTTGAGATCGGTGCAAAAGGGGTGACTGGATTTGTGGTACTGTATCTCTTTGGTGTCTGCCCACCTATATGTAGTGCAGCAGTGCCAGGCCCAGGCTGGTAGACGGCAAACTGCTTACAGGATCTTCCAGCATGGTTCTGACCTCAGGAATGAGCTAAAGACAAAGCAAAAAGGGAGTGCGAAGTACAACAGTGCCTCTAGAGCAAAACTTGCTTAACAGCATTGGTCTTGAAAAAGAAAAAGCTGAGGATCAACTTCTAAAGTGAGTAGCGGGATGAAGGGACCCTCGAACTTTTCTCAGACCGTTCAGCAGAGCAGAGGAAAAGTCTCACTTTTGGGAGCAAAGCGAAGAATTTCAGAGTTGTTTCTGTGGCAGGGTGAACGCAAGAATGTTTCCATACAGAGGCAGCAGAAATCTCCGTGTGATCTCTGCTCCTTTTAGGCTTGGCACCTTCATCTGTAAAAAGATCCTCCTGGGATCTTTTTTTAGGTTAGGAAACGCAATCCCATTCCAGACAGACCCTGCCTCCCGGGGGGAGAGAGCAGGCGATGGCCAGTCTCCCCCATCACAAACTGGCCCTGTCCTGGTGGCTGCTCATCCCTGCTCACATTTTGTCCATTAACCTGGATGCTGGGCACTAATTGGTAAGTTATTCTAATCCCTTCCCTCAGGCTTGGTCAGTGGAAATGCATTTATTGGTCCCTGGGCTGCCCATCTTCTGCTTTGAGTAATCGGGGTGGGGGCAGAGTCACTGAGGAATAGCCTACAAAGGATCTCCAAGGGATCCCTGCAAAGTTCAGCTGAAATTATCTCCTGAGTCCCAGCAGCCACTTCTACGAGGACTCGCTCTCCCGAGACCAGCAAAGGC
>NW_009631222.1:0-24612 GCF_000690535.1 Cariama cristata | reverse complement strand
TCGGGTGACTAATATTCCCTTCTGCCACTTAATTTTTTTTTTTTAAAGAGTGCTGAGGGTAGACTGTGGACTCGGCATCTGATAACCCCTAAAGGATAAAATATTCTATTTGGGGAGGAAAACCCCAATCCTAACTTATCTTTTCTTTGAATTAGAAAGAAGAAAAGCTTACCACTTCAAGCAAGACAGGAATTTGAACACTATAACAGAAGGAAGGTTATTTGAAGAGTAGTAAGCATTGAACCTGCAGTTTCTTAACAAAAAAGGAGGAGAGATACTGCTATTTTAAGATCATATGGACCTCTGACAGATGATCTTGTTTCTTTCTGCTGAAGTCATTTTACTGTAAGGACGAAGTTGTTTTATTTTCTTTGCTTAAATTTTTTTGCTGCTCACTGTTTGTGCTGCTTTCATATTTAGAACTGCAGGAAGGGTTTGTAAGCTATACTGCTTTAGAAAATTGAACTTTGACATCAGCCACCACAGTGCTTTGATTACTGGCAACAGTCCTTCCCGTGGATGCCGACAGCTGGGAAGCGCTGACCACCTACTGTATTTGGCCCATCTGTCTTCTTTGCTTTGAGCACATCAACAGGCACTACTAGCTCCTTGGTATCTCACCACAAAGATGGAAGAAGTCTGGGTTGTGTATCTCTGCCTGGTCTTGCTTATCATAGTGCTTCTTCTAATGAGGCATAACCCACATGTGGAAGAGGCTAAGAAGGAGATGGAAAGCAAAAGCCCACCACCATCCTCTTCCTTTTTGCCCAGTAATGTCGGCAAACAACTGGAGCACACCCAGGAAGAGCTGGAGAACTATCTGGACAGGCTAACCCACGTCTTGTTTGACACAGAAGCCAGGAAAAGGGAAGGCCACCATGATCAGAAGACCCACCATCACCATCACAGAAGTGCTGATGTTATGCCTGAAGCTAAGGAGCATTCGGGAAAGGAGGAAGCACGCTCTCAGCATCTGTCAAGCTACTCAAGGGTTCAGGTATGAGGCTTATCAAGACTTTCAGACTCAACAGACTTAGAGCTCCTGGCTGAGGTAGTGAATCCTGTTGAAATGCATAGTCCATGAACTTGGATGGGGAAAAGCTGGGGGGAAGTTGTGCTATTTTGGGGTATAATACACTCCTATTTTTGCACTGTGTATTTCGACATTAAGCAGTCATTCAGAGACAGCTCTATGTGACATGAGTTGTGTGTACGTTATATGTGTAAGATGTCAATGTTGGCATTAACAGCTCTCTGTGTGTGTATCTATATGTAAGTTACTCTTTCCTATATTAATAGAAATAGGTATAATTTCTTACTTCAAGAAAACAGTGTGCAGCTCTTCAGCTGTTATAAATCTCCCACTTTCCCCACATACAGCAGCATTTTGCCAGTTTGCCCAGCTAAGGATCTGACCCAGTAGGGTACAGGAGCTCTGCAGACACCTGTCGCATGGTGAATGCATGGTACCGAGCCATGGGAAATACTTACGCAGTTTTTCTGCTCTGCGCAATGATCGTGCATAGTGTACTCTGTAAACATGAAAGTCGCTATTGGCAACCTGCAAAATTCTCTTTGCCTTGGCCAAGGCCCTTTTTTAGGGGATGAAACAAGATGCATGCCTTTATATTTTTATCGTTATCCTCATTGCAATACATCAGATTTTGCCCTTGAGATGACAGAGTTTCATGGCAGCTATGCGAGGCTGTGTTACTTTATGCTAGCAGCTGTTTATATTCTTCATTCTTGAGACACGTGTCTTGCAGTACCAATGCCCCGCTCTGTCCCTGAGCACGTTCTAGGTCTGGGTGGGAGCTCCAGTACGAAGCCTTCAGCTTAGAGGGAAGAGCCAGACCTTGATGTCAATAATTGCACCCTGCCAAAGAATCAAGAGACAGATTTCTTAGCGATGAAGGCAATGCTATGAACAGCCTTTTCAGTGAGCCAGGACATTGTAACTTCTTAAGCCTTCAGGAGCTACCTGAGCTATCTGGGGGAATCAGTAAATCCAGTTGAAGGCAGAGGGGTAAATACACGAACTATGAGAATGTTGTGTAGACTACATGGGCAGAAAGAGTCATTCAAGTGGTTACTTGCTTACTGACATATTTCTTTTACTGGAAAAGGTGCTATTTTATTAGATCTATTACAGATCAAAAAATAGCAATGATTTTTTTTGTTATGGAAATGGATCATGTTGCAAAATAATATTGTTATTTTATTTTTCTACTACAGTTAAAGATGACTATGTTTGCAGAACACGAATTGGGGAGAAAAGGTGCTATGGCCACTGTTTTCATACAGTTTAATACGCTAGTTAGCTTCAGTGAACATTCACTTGCTTAGAAAAAGAGAGTACAGTTTTTTGCACACTTGATGCAGCAGATGATCCTCCTTTGGACAGTTGAAAACTTTAATATAAGCTCCGTTGACAGATGGAATGAACAGCAATCATACAGAAGCAAAGTAGCAGAAACAATCTTTTGGTTTTCCTCATTTTGTGTTTTGGGAGCAGTGAGAAAGAAGTCACCACTTAAACAAACCTAAGAAAGCACTTGTCGATAAGTTGTCCAGCCACTGAAGTAAAATGGGAAATTTCACTTTTGCTTGGAATAGTGTTAGTGCCAAAATCGCTGGGGGAAAGGTGTTGTTTATTGGTCAGGCAAAGGCTAAGTGTTGGGATGGTTTCAGGAGCTGTCTTTGAGTGTGGTTACCTGGGTGCACGGCATGACAGAGATGCACTCAACTCAGAACGTGATTTAGATGCCGTTGGTGAACGTGAGGATGTGTGGGGATGTATGGAGGCTTTTGGGTCTCTCCCAGGTCAAGGAAGGACATTTTGCTCAGGGAGGGGGTAGCATTCTCTTCCTTCTTCTGAGAATTTTTGTCTCTCTGTAAGAGTGAATGTAGGTTGTTGGGACGTGCCAAGTTAGGATCTCTGGAAAATGAAATCCTCAGCATTGTCTAGCAGAGGTAGGATGGCTTGTAGCAAAAGCTTCTTCAGTAAGTGTGGCAGTCTTCTCAACCAGCCACGTCCAGGATCTCTGCTTGCTTTTCCTGCCCAGTTCTGAAAAAGCCTGCAGCTCTGCTGGCACTACTGTGTGGAGAGGAGTGCTGTAAACCACCACCAAACTGGAGCCCTGGGCAAGGACATTCAGGAGGAATATCTGTGGAAACTCAGAGTCACGTAACTAGTATTGGCCAGAGGCAATACTAGTTGCGGATTTCTAAGGGGGCATTGGACTTATTTAATGGACTTTGGCCATAGCTGGTCAGCTATCAATGCAGACACCTTTAATTATCCCGTTTTGCACTGGAGGAAGCTGTTTTGTCTTGCAAACGTGTTCAGAAGGAGATTGGGCTTTTTTTTTTTTTGTCATTCATTGCACTGATTTAAACCCTTGCCTAGTAAAGTAGAATCCACATTTTCTTATGAATTCCTATTTGTTGCTACACATTAAATTATTAAATGATCTAAAAATCATTTCTAGATTTCCCATCATTTCCCACTGACTCCCTGTTCTCATGGAAACTGAGCAGTCCACCCATTACAGCCAAAACAGGAGCAAATTAATGGATTCAGAAGTGCAGGAGGGTAAGATGGGTAGAGGCAATAGGAGCGACAGAGCAGTAAGCAGATTATTTGGTAAAAGTGTACTTGGAGGGTTTCCTGCTTCATTAAACTTAATCAGAGCAGGGTTATTTTCAGGTTGCTTTCAGAATCAACAAAAAATGAATGGTGGCAGATGGCAGGGAGGCGTGGGCCTCCTACATGCTGGAAAAATAGATTGCCAGCCAGTCTGCGGTACATACCAGGGATGGTAGAGCACATGTGCCTGTTAGGACAAGGCCCAAGTTGGAAGTCTTTAACATAGCCATGGATTTAGAAAACCCACGGTGCCAGCTTCGAGCCACGCAGTGGGGGAAAAACCAGTGCAATGCCCCGGCTGATGGTGAGCTGAGAGTTGTTTCCAGAGGTGCTTGGCTGAGTACTGGTGCGTGCCCCGTGACAGCAAGAATTTGAGTTCAGAAGGAGCGTGTCGGACGTGTCTCTCATCAGTGGCTGTGTGAGATACCTGCTCGGTAAATTCATGGTAACTTGCCCAACTCTGGACCTTTATTTGTGTATGTCGTGTTTGACACAGGTCAGGAGGTTCAGCAAAACCAGTGCTGGGAGTGCTTCCCATAGTCAGTAATCTCCAGTGCTGTCCTTAACCTGAATGTCTTTGAGTCATACCGATGGAAATTCTTGTGATGATGATTCAGTGCTAATACACCCATGATTCACGTGAGCATGGCATGAACAGGCAGAGCTGCAGGGAAAAATAGTTATTATTCAGCCACACAAGGTTAACTTCTGTGGTATAGTGCTGGGCCTCCTTGCTTCTGCAGATCTGGCAAGAGTGGCAAGCTTTTGGCAGTGCATTCCGGGTGGATTTTCTGTGGTTTTAAGGATGCTGCGAGAGACTGTACTCCTTCAGTCCATCATCTGATTCAGTCCGCTACTTCAGCCTGTCACAGGCCCTGAAAACTACGTAGACGGCTAACACAGTCATATGATTAAATGTCTGTGGATCTCGTGCTGCGGTGATAGACACCTTAAATCACATTACCTAAGATAATACTGCTAAGGTGTGTTTCTGTAATCCTCTCAAGACCTGCCGTCATGCTGCTTTCAGGTCTGTGTTGCAGCTGTCATTTTTCAAGCATAGAAGTTTGTAGGCAGAGAGGATATCTGTCATTACATCTGCAGAGCTTATGTGCCTGAAAGCTTCTCTGCCTGTTTTTTTTTTTTTTTTTTTTTTCCCCAGCTATACCATTTGTTCTTAGAAAACATAATCTGCCTGCCACATTTGTTTTTCAGGGTGCCCCTGATCTATGTAGTCCTTCGTAGAACCACAGATTGGATGAGGTTGGAAGGGATGTCTGGAGATCAGCTAGTCCAGCCCCCCTGATCAAAACTAGAGCAGATTGCCCAGATGTCCAATCAGATTTTTAATATCTATCTCTAGATACTTGGATTTCCTTTAACACAGTAAAATTTGAGCATTTGTGTGGGAAGAACAAAACACTGTTTCTTTTGAAGGCTCTGCTTCTATCCAGGTCCTCCATCTCTGTATTGCATCTACATATTTCCCAATCTCTTAACTCTCTAGCACACACTGTAACCTAGGAGAAGTAATTTAGGCAGATATCAGTATGTGTATCTGAAAATTGAAGTTTCACCTTTGTGCTTCAGTCCTGACTTTTAATCGGGTATATTCCAAGCAGCACATGAAACATGGTGAGCTTCCAAGTTTCTCTTTGAATGTGAGGAGACAGTTCTGCCTCGCGTTTCCTTGATGGCAAGGACGCCTAGGACATTCCAGCAAGATGACCAGAGGTTCAGTAGGTTTCAAGCCTATCATCAGTAACAAGCATTTATTTACAGGTACAGAATTTCCTTCTCTTTGAATCACTTTCCTTACCTCAGCGGCTGGTGACAGTTAATTAATAGCTGTATTTGTAGCAAGATTTAACTTCCAGTTGGCTGAACAGTTAATTGTGACATAGTCTTCATGTGATCAATCCTCAAGCTTTGTAAGAATCCAGCGCATCCCAGCAGTTTGTAATGTGAGCCAGTGCTCAGCAATGTAGATGTGTGGGTGGATCTACCCCACACCTTAAGAGAGAAGGATTGATAGAGACTAAAGAGGAGCAAGAGGAGAAGACCATGCATTTAATCATTTGTGCTTTGTTAGACAGCATGTATGAGTCTTTTGTAGACTTGCTGTCCAGGAGTTGATAGAAGAATATTCAGAGAGTGAGTCAATATTGTCACCCTGTACACATTTGCATTTTTAGGCTTGTGGAATTGATTTCCCCTTTCAGTAGCAGATACAAGATTCAGGTTAAAGGAGATAAAAGGAAAGGTATAAGGTGACAAACTAGTAGGAATACTAGAATGGCAGAGGATGGATATTTACAGTCCTCTGTGGACCTTTGCTCTCAAAAGACTGCCCAGGCTGGAAGTTTCCAATAGCTCTGCCCCTGGATTTTATTTATTAGATGACACTGTGCAAAGAAATTTCAGCCTTCAGGTTATTCATAAGCTGACTGTATTGCAGATGTTATCCGTTTGGTATCACCGTTGTGCTTTGTGATGAGGCATTTTTAATCGTGTGGCACTTGCTCGTAGACCTGGGTGAGTCAAGATGAAGAAAGAGAAAGAGGGCATATCAACTCAAGAAAATACTTGGTTCTTTAAGGAAAAGAATAGAAAGAGTTGATATTATTTTCGGGAAAACTAATGAAGAAGAGTTCGTTGGAAGAGTCTTGCCAGCATCCAATGTTTCCTTTCCTGGCTGTTTGAATTAGGTGGTGTTGGTGAGAACAGGTACCACATCTCCTGCAACTGAGCTGGTGCTGAGCTTTAGTCTAAAGTTTTTCCACTTGCTTATTGCAGCCATTGTCACTACCTGTTTACTCTTTCATGGCCATGGTTAGGAAGGTCATAGCAACTGTGTCGTATCTGCCCTGTTGAATCTGGGGATCGTTTCAGTGCTTCTGTCTTTGACTCTGGTTGTTAAACACCACTTGGGCTTTACAGACCTCCAAAAGGCACAGTTAAGATAAGACCAGCAGAAGAACATGACCATAAACAAGCAAGCAACCTCTTAATATAAGCAAAATCAGCATGGTTTCATCCTCCCAGCTAGCCATGCCTCCTAGTGCTGCCTCGCTGATTCTCATGTCAGCATATCAGTTTGTCCTCCAATCTACAGTGGCAGATTGATAAATGGGAATCTGTTTAACTGAAAGGAATTTTTGATCACTATGTTCTCTGTACTGTGCTCAAAATGTTACTGGATCTGGAGCTATATCCCTGCCAACCTCTTAAGGTGAGCAGAAGTGACCTCAGGGGTATTCATGCTATCTAACTGCAGACACATTTAACTTAGGTGCCCTGGGAGAGAGGTGTGATTTGGAGCATTGAAGGTAGGAGCAAAACTAAAATGCCTAAAACAACCTTAATTAATGGTGTGATTAACAATACACCACCTCCCTTCCATTAGCTTGCCCTTAGCCTGCACCACTCCAACGAGCCATGACATCGCAACTAAAAAAGAGACGAGTTGGGAGTGCAGACTTGCAGCTTAGGGATGGCAAAGTCTTCAACGGTGCCGTACCTGCTAGTGCTTTTAAGAGGCTGAGCCTAAACCATTAGCTTGGCTAACTCAAGACATATATGGGATGAGAATTCTTGTGCCCAAACTTAGGCACTTAAAAGTTAGATGTCTAAACCCTGAGCTAATTAACCCTGGCTCCATCTGTAGTCAAGGGAGAGAAACGGGCATGCTCCGAGGCTGACTCATTTTGTGCATCACCATCTCCGTTTAGATGGATTGCCCAAGCTGGGCAATGAGTCCTGTCCCTCTTTATGGCACAGCATAGTGTAGTGTAGAGAGATCTGAGCTGGTGGTGGAAACGAGTGGTGCTGCTCTGTTGGAACGATGCTCTGCTCATGCTTGTTAGCTCAGCATTTTCCTGAGCAATTATTTTGAATTGCTACATTTTAGATTGCTCCACAATTTGCGGGTCACTGTTTTAGAATTCTTTTTGCTCATTTTATAGGCTCCACAGATTCATGTGAAAGGGGCAAAAATGCCCAATATATCTGCATAATTGGTATGACCTGCAGGCTAATAAAGGAGTAGGAGTCTTCCCATTAAGTTCAGGGCCTTGGGGACAGACTCAGGTTCTGGAAAGAATTCAACCTATTTGATCTCAGTTAAAGAAATTAACAAAGAGATTAACAAATGTATACATTAGCCTTAAAACAAAATGTGTGTTACTTGGTCAGGGTAGTTCTTGTGGTTATTCTGTGGCTTAAAAGTGGTGGAGTAGTTGATCTTCAATGTCTTACATTGAGTTTTTGCGGTAAACTGACAACTTTACAAGGAGAAACATCCTGAAGGAAGGAGTTACAAGAGCTAATGTCCTTGTCACTGATTGCAGAAGGAAATATTGGAGTTTTGTAATTTCTTCTTTGTATGTGAACACATATTTACAGTATCATAAAGCGATGAACTGTTGCAGCTTGATGAATTCCTCTTTATCAGTGAGCTTTCTACAATGGCAATCCCGAGTATGTCAGCTGAAATTACCCTGATGTAAACTTCATTAAGCTGTATTAACACATTTGCTTCAGGCTGTCCAGGCAGATCCTTAGTCCTGAAGGAATCTTTCTCAAAGCCAATCGTGCCTGAAAACACAGGAAATTGCATGTAGACAGTAGGTAGTCGTCAAGTGGATGCCTTAAATATCAGCTTCTGGGTAGTGATTGAACATTCTTGCATCTGATTTTCCAGTGGCTTCTGTGACATCTTTTTTTATCCAGTCCAGTTGTTAGTAAACACGTGGGTTTATCTCAGTTTGGTACCTGCCAGAGTCTTGGCACAAGCTGTGGAGTGAGCTGTTGCTGTCCATCCCATACCTATTTTGTAGACACACATAGGATTTTGCGTTCTGACGCTGTTGATCTTTGTGCTCTTAAGCAAACACCAAATTCAATTTAGTTTCAGAAAACATGAATCTAAATTTCAAATGTGTCTTGGGGAAAGTCAGATGAAGAGAAGGTGGTGAAGTCTGTAAAACCTGAAGGACAGAGAAGGTGAGATGGGAATGACTGTGCGCTAGCTCTCTTTTCCTGCAAAAATGTGGGTTAGCCAACAAAATTGCCAAGCATCAGATTTAAAGCAGAGCAGCACTCACAGAGCACATAGTTTAGCTGTGAATTTCTGCCAAAGAATGACCTGGAAATAAAAGATAATAATTGCTTTCTAAAGGATTAAATGCATTCATAGAAGCTGGGGCCACGACAGGCTCTTAAACACTTTTCTCCCTGAATCCCTGAAACCAAAAGGACAGCTAACTGTCCTGCATGACCTTAGTTTAAAGAAAAACATAAAACACACAAAAAATTTGTTACCTCATGTATGTTATGTCTTGGATTTGAACTGAAAAAGATTTTTCAATGTCCCCTTAGAAACTGGGATAGTTGAAAAGTAGACTATTTCATAGGCTGAATGGAGGCAGGACATGGCAGGTGTACTGAATATTTAGCCTTTGGAGTCCTGCCCAAAAGGGAAAAGTTTCCTGAGTCCTAGCAAACATATAAGGTGAACTCGCAGATAAACCGAGAGCCATTTGTTTCATCTTGCCTCACTTCTGACAAACCAGGTTTCAAGATCTTCTGGCCACCAGAAAGGAATCCAGCATAGTTGCTAGCTATCCAAATCTCAGTAATGAGCAATGATACCAGCATTTAGAATGACAGATTTACCACTGATCGTATATCTGTCTTCAGGTCTGAAACAGCTGAAGGGCTTTGTGAATTATGCTGGTGCATTACAGAGGTGCTCTGAAAGAGCACACAGACCTACAGCGAGATGTGGAGCTGAGCTGGGTTAGATGCTTTGAGGAACCATTGTAAACCTAAAGGTAAAGCCCTAGACATGGTAATGACTTCTTCCAGTGGGCCAAAGGTACCGCTTTCCTGAGATTGATGAGGTGGGACTGACCCTTCAGGATTTGGGAGCTGGTGGTAAGGTAATAATAATTAATATTTAGCTCTTTTTAGATGCCTGGTCTTTGGTGAGTAGAAAGATAGTATTATGGTCAAGGCTTAGCAGTTCTGGGTTCTGTTCCCCACTTCTCTACTTCAGCTTGAGTAAGTCTTATTGCAGGCTTTCTTTGGCAGAGCACTTGGAGGCAGCCCTCAGGATCATGTTCACAAAGAGAATAGCATGTTCTCTTTTCAGATAAACACTGAAGGGCCATTTGGTCATTAGCAAGTGTGTGCACACAGGTTGCTCATGGGCCATCTACAAAGGCTTTGGATGCACGGGAGGTAGGTTAGGGAGTAGACTGTCCTTCTGGGAGATACAACCTTAGCCTGCCTTCTGAAAATGAAGCAAATTTTCCCCTACGTAAGCAAGCCTTAAGGAAAGGGTAATATAGGGCTGCAAGAGGAGAAGGAATAAAGACTCATCTACACCTTTTAGCTCTTCGAAGATCAGGCGAGGAAGGTGAATGACCAGGTTAATGAAAGCTTGCGTGCAGAGGCAAAATGAATTGCCAATTAATACGCTGAGGTTGTGGAGAGAGTCTGAGGTGACTAGGAGAGAAAGGAGAAAATACGCCTGTGGCACATCGAGTTGAGAAAGGTGGTGTAGACATCCAAGAGATGATGCCTTGGCAGAGACACCAAGATAACCCATCAATGTAAAGGTAATAGGTGGAAATCAAAAGACTCTCTTGATTTGGCTTAGAACCGATGAGAAGCAATTCAAGAGCAGAGAAGGTGATTGCTGGCACTGGGGCTTCCAGCAGAAACTGGAAGAAAATAATTGAAGGCGATGTGAATATAGAGAGGGCTAGAGGACTGTGAGGAATAGACTTGTGCAGTAAACTGGAGAAGCAGATGAATATGAAATGTCAACAAGAGTGTGCCAGAGGAGGAATGAAAGGGGAGGTATTTCAGGACAGCAGGCCAGATAGGACCAGTCTCTATGGACCAGAGTTGATGGACTGGTGGACTATCAATACTGGTTTCATCAGGGATGGAAGAGAAGAGTCCTAAGATGAATTTGAAGAGTCATGGGACAACAGGGATGGAAGGAGGGGGTCAGGAGTAGCTAACTGAACTTCCGCAGGCTGAACAAAGAGGGTTGAAGGCCATCTCTGTAAAGGACAACCTGGACAGGGAGCTGTTGAGTCCAGAGAGCTTGCCAGATAGAGAGATCAGGACAAGCCTAAAATGGTGACAGGGGAACAGTGAAGTGACCAGGAAGAAACTCAGTGAGGGGAACCACAAAAAAATGGTGAAAGATTCTGTAGGTTTTAATAAAACTCCGCAGCAGAGTCGCAGGAGCTATCATGTGGATGATTTTAGCCCACTGCAAGTGTGGCGATCTGGATGTTCGCTTAAATCACTCTCAAGGTGTTCGAAGTCACTTCTGCTTTCCAGTCGGGGTGTGCCTTGGCTCAGGGGACTGCGTTCGGATGCAGTAAGTTGATCTCTTGCAGTAAGTCTGAGGAAGGATGGAACAAACCCACCACTTGCACTTGGCTGTGTCCAGCAGCAGTGGTGTATCCATGGGTGCCACTTCTTGGCAGATGCCCTTTTGGGTTTAGGAAGCAGAAATTCACGGGGGTAGCTATAGCTGGGTAACACCTACTTTGTTATACTCTACCTAATGCAAGGAAAGGGTTGATCCTGTGTGTACTTGCCTGGCACTGCTGTGGTTCTCCTGTAAATTGTTTGCCCCAAGGGAGCTGGCTGTTTTGAATTCAACACCACCGGTGTGTCAGACCCTCTGGTCTGCTCTTCCTGACTGCTCTTGTTCGACTTCTGGTCTGAAGCAGTGGTCTGAATGGTGTTCCCGGAAAACTCCACAGCTCGTGTTTGGAAAAACTTTGGAAAACCCATCTGTTGTTTGAAACCTGTTTTTTGTCCAATCCTCACCCTCGCATGCTGCTGCTGCCGCCTGCCCTCTCCAAAGGGCGTTCGTGGGGCACCTGGCCTCCGAGTAGGAGCCAAGGGTCGTGGACTCCCGCTCCCAAAGGCGAGTTGCTGCAGTATATGGACTGCTGGGGCCGGAGTATTGAGTTACAGTCAGGCCCCCACAGGAATGCGGGACCATGCCAGTATGACCTGTTCAGATATCCCAACCGAGAGCAGGAGCCGTTGGCAGTCTTTAAACCAGAGAGGTCAAGTTAATGTCACAGCGCACCTTTGCCAGAAGGAAGGCTTCTGAAAGTGCAGTCTGGGGAGCTAATTGGATATGTTTTTCCCATCTGTCTGTATTTTTCCATTCCTTTGTTTGGTTGTTCTCTCTCACTGATCCGCGCTAACCTGCTGGAAGAACATCAGGTTTTGGATGCTGGAGGGCAGCAGTGAAGCCCAGATGAGCCAACCTTTCCATTCCGTAGCTCACATGGTCTCTTTGGGCTGTTCAAAGCCCTTCGATGGGTGACAAAGTTCAAAGACACCTCTGGAGGGCAGGCAGGGCTCAGCAAAGAGCCCACATAGCCGATCCGCAGCAAGTCCTGCCTTCATGGAGGTCTGCACATTGAACGGGAGTTTTCTCAGCTCAAAGGCCAGGTCCTGTTCAGCTGCTCGGGCTTGCCATTCGAGTAAGAAACACAAGTCCTTGCACCAGCTCACACACAAGGAAACCTAGTAAGCCACAGCTCTGCTTGGAGACAAAAGCAGCAGATTAACAGGAGCTCCTCAGAGTTCAGAGAGGTTCATTTCGCAGGCGTACGGGGAGTGACCCCGAAGGGTACCTGCTGACAAGGAAAGCCCTGTCTATGAGCTGACCCAAAGTGCAAACCAGCTGTTAGCAGCACCAGCATCCAGGCAGCTGGACTCACAGCCCATTCAGTATAATCCATAGGCTAGGAGAACAGTCTGAAACAACCTTAAATATTATCGTGAGAGCCCTGAAGTCACTCGTGTCCCTGGTTTCGTAGCTCTGGTAGTTTTCTTGATAGACTGCAGGACACTGCGCAGTCAGTGCTACTTGCAGTCACTGAGAAGGAGGAAAGCGAAGGGAGCTGGCTGGCTTCAACCAGCAGACCTGCAAGCTGTCTCCCAACTGTTTGCATCTCTCTTGCTCCAACACAGCTCTCCTCCTTAAGCCGTATTCATTTACAAGTTTACAGCATAAGCAGGATGAGTACAGAAGATGCAAGACATGGTGGAAAGTCCAGAAGAGATTTAGTGATTGATTAAAATAGGATATCTGCACTGCTTTTAGCTTCTTTCTACCCAGGGCATGAGACTTTTGGAGCTGGATCCTGCGGTGAGCAGGGAGAGGACAGCGAACACGCCAGCCTAATGGGAGGGGAGTCACAGCGAGGAGCTGCTGATGGCAGAGAGCACGAAAGATAACTGGCAGCGTGTACTTGACATGTGCACAAGACTGGAAGTGATAGCTTGCACTTGAATTAAATCAAATCAGAGTTTTGGTACTTTTTCCTTATGACTGTAAAAAAAAAGGGGGTTCTTTATTCTGATTTTTTTAAAGCTTCTTAAATTTTTTCTCTCTAAATTTTTTTTTTCTTAATATTTAAAATCAGGTGCCACTTTGTGGACTCTGTGATGTGATTTCCTTTGTTTTTCCAAATAACCAAGCACCAAATACTCCAGCACCTCTGGGATCAATGTGGTCAGTGTTTCCACTGATAAACTCTTTGAATCCCTAAGGAAATTCATAGCATCCTCGTTCATCCCCAAATTCATCACATCATTTCCTTTCCTAATCCATCTTTTTCTATATACACTATGGTTGCTGAGTTGAGTAGATTAGAAAATGACATCTGATGTTTTGAGGTATTTGCATTCATCATTCAGCTGGAATTAGGAGAGCCTCATCTGGCATTGCAGGTCCAAGCGAGCGGAGTGAGAGGATTCCCAGATCCGTTCTTTTGGTGCAGGAGGGTGGGATGCAGCTCCTGAAGACCTGAACCTGTCTGCGGGCAGCTCTGATGGGTGTAACTGCAGGGGGATAGCCTGTGTTTAACTGGGTTTGCAGTGCCCACAGCTGTGTATCGGTAGGATTTAAACCTTTTTTATACACAAATCTCTAATATTTGCTTACTCTCAACATATCACTCATAATAACTTCATGTGTTTGCAGGTTTGAGGGCAGCATTGTTCTTCATTGTTTCTCTGTGTACATGTCAGTCACGTTAGCGGTGTTTTTTGGAAGGATGAGCAGCAGCTTTTCTTGCTCTTTTTCCCAAACTCTGAAGCAATCACTGCCAATTTGCACAGTTATCCGAATGTTCCTTTTTTAAGGAAAAAAAAAAAAACACCCTGAGGAGAAGGACTTAGCTCTTGAGACGGTTGCATAGCAGCATCACTGAAGGACTTGCGCTGGCTGGGATGGACACCACTTTGCTGGGTGGTGTGGCTGAAGACAGCAGGTTGAGAGCAGGAGGGCAGCAGTTCTGTCCCCAGCACTTGCTATTCCTCTCTCAGAGCAGAAGGGCAGGTCAAGGGGGCACCCACCTGAGGTTGTTATCCTTTTTTTGTTTGTTTTGTTTTGTTTCTGAACAGGAGAAAACCACTCCTCCTGGAAGCACTGAGAATATTGTGGAAGAGATTGGTGAGTTGGGCCAAACTGTGAGATTATGGCTAGAGAAATCTCCTTCTCCCGTGCAGGCATTTGCTTTTGCCACTTCAACCAGGAGTGATGAGGAAAACGCTCCTGGCTTTGCCATCTCATGCATGAATATCTGTATACCCAGCCAAATATTCAGATTCCTTCTTAGTTAGCACCCAGAGTCTGGCTGTGAGCGCTGTGTATTATCTGCCAGGCAAGTGTGCATTTCCCTGCAGCTAGTTTTTGAAGGAAAGCAAACCTACAGGGAAATCAAGCCAAGAGCTGTCTTTGGGCATTGGTTTCATGAAGGCATATGCCGAAAGACTGTTCTCCTGAGCACTGTGGCTGTGCTCTGTAGAGCCCTGAAAAGCGAGGTCAGTAAGCAGGAGGTGCTCCCACTCGCCTAGCAGATAATCTTGGGGAAGTGTGGCTCTGCGGCTGGCACGCTCAGCCACGTGGCACCCGGCGTGTTCTGGAGGATGCTCTCTGGCTGTGCCTGAGGTCACGTACAAAAGGAAAAGAGTCTGGTCCTCGCCCTGACCCACCACCACCAGAGACTCCTAAGGCAGCAGGTGGGACCAAGGATCTGGATGCTCTTGGTCTTGCTTTCCCTTTGCTCCAAGCCAGTCTGCTCCATGGGCTCCAACTTGGCAGTGCCCTGCTGCCCTGCTGGAGAGCCCGACACTGAAACCCTTCCCTAAGCTTTTCCCTCTCAGCCTGATTTGCAAATACATCATTGGCTTCAAAATCCAATTTTATATTCTCCCCTTACAAACTGACCCTTCCTTCACGTGAAGGCGGTGAGTCCAGAAGTTGAGTCATTAGTGGACAGAGCTGGTTAAATAAACGAGAGTTTGCCAGGACGAGAGTGGAGGGGGGTTGATGATCCCAGCCCTCCGCAGTCAGCGGGTTTCAAAACTACTCTGCACAAAATGTCACTGGCATTTACTCTTAATGGCAGATTTGGGAAAATTTTATTGCTTCTATCTACAGTCGTAACAAGCATTTTTGACCAAAAAAGAAATACTTAAATCCATGCTTTGTTTTACAAGAAATCTTCTGTTGCCAAAATTTGATTTGACCAACTCTACAGCCATTTAGTATTGTGGGTGTTGAAGGGAAGGCAAGCCCTTCTAATTTTAGTTTCCTCTGGTTTATCACACGCCGGTAAAGCTGCTTTACCCGCTTCCTCATTCAGCAGTCCCTGAAGATTTATGTTTGGAAACCACAGCTTATTTATATACCTCCTTATTATGCTAAATGCACACACGTATTTAACATAATAAGTATGTATACCAGTTCACAATGGACCGTGCGACACAAAAAGCACAAGGCCAGACTTTCAGCTGCAGTGGCTGGCAAGGAAGAGACTGAAGAGCAATGAGCTGATGGCAGTTCTCCCAACGGGCAGTGATTTTTGGCTTGGCCATTTGGTTTTGCGCTCTTCTGAGCTGTCTGAACCTCTGTGGAAAATGCAGCAGGTGATGTGCTTCCTAGGAAAGCAGGATGGAGGGCTTCAGGTATTGAAAGAGAATGCGCTGCCTTCATATCGTGTAAGGCCAGGCTTGTTGGCCAGCGTGGAGGAGAGGGAGGCCAGAAGGATGTCCATGAGGTCATTTGGAGACCGTTGTTACTGTGTGCACACAAGAGCTGCGTTTGTGCTGGAAGCCAGTGACTGCCTTGTACTGGTTATGTGGGGCCAGGTATGACCCCCGGTTGAGAGGTTCCCTCCTGAGTCTTGGAGAATGCAGAAGCGATGGTCTCCTGCACTGTGCAGCAGTTGTGATCTTCAGGAGGTCATTGTGCTGGGTTTCCAAACACGCCATCCAAAATAGGCACCAAATTTAAAAAGTTTCATCGAGCTTGAGAGGACAAAGACATTCTCAACTGAGGAAAGAAAGAGGGCTGCAGTACAGGTTTTCTGGGCCATTATACAAGATCCAGCACTTGGGAATGCCATTCCTGACCTCCCACGGTGCTTAGCCCCCACCAGGCAGTCTCCTGCAGGGCTTGCTGACAACTGTGAGGAGCTTATCAACAGAGGTGTATCTTTCTTTGTCCTGCTTCCAGAGCAAGCGGTTAAGGAGACGGTAGACACAGATCTGTCTGTGAGAAGAAGACCGCGCCCGACTGCTTCCAGGAGATACCGTGAGGGTTACCGGTAAAGACAGTTCTCCATGAGCATCTTGTTTTGGCTGTAGCTCTCCTTGCCTCCTTCTTCCTTTCTTTTCCTGCTCTTCTGGACTCTGTTTCTGCTAAGCTCAGCCATGTCCTTACCGGGTTGGGGTGAGAGGACAACTGTTGGCAGCTCCTCATGGTGTCGGTGGCTCCCTGTGGGAGGTGTGAAGTGGCCCTGGGGCAGGAGTGGGCTGGGGATGGTTGAAGTTGTGAAAATGGGGGATGTGGAGGAACACAAGATGGTTCTGGGATACTTTCCACTGTTAATGTGGGACAGGAGCTCCGGCCATGTGGGAGCAGAAGAGCTGAGGAAGAGGTGGCATCATTTTCTTCCTTGGCATGGGCCAGCGAAGAGGGTGTCTCATGAGTGGCCTGAATTGGCTGACGTGTCAGCAAAGGCCCTACTTGGCTTCCATAGTTCACCTGGTGTGTGTGAGTGTCTGGGGAATGGGACAGTGTCTTGTCGTGGGAACCTCTGTGGAAATGGAGAGGCCTTTGCCAGTGCGTAGTCTCCGGGCGGCCGCTGAGCCTTTGATGGAGCCCAGAGTCTGGCCAGCGTCCTGATGGGCTGCGGCGGCCATGCCAAGTAAGACCCTGGAGGCAACACTGCAGAGCTTGGTCTTGTGTTCTCTGAGCTGTCCTCAGTCACTGTGCAGGGATGCTGGGGGCTACACCTTTGAGGCAAAGAGGAAAGGTTTTATTTCTAGTGCTGAGCCCTTTCACTGCAGGCTCAGAGACCTCAAAATGAGCCGTGCTGATGGAGCGGAGCTGAACAGCCATGTTACAGTGGGCTCTGTCCAGCTCCAAAATTTACCATGACCTAAGAGACATGAAAGGGAGAAATGACACCTATGGAAACTCAGTGTGAGCTCCTACTGCCAGGCAGCCGGCTGTCCAGCTTCCAGCCACTTCAGGAAGAGGAGAGCAAGGGCGATATCTCTCTTTTTACGTTGTTCAGCCATTAAATAGCACCTGCTTGGGATTTTATTTCTTTTCCATTTCAGCAGTCAATGCTTGCACGGTCTGAGAGTGGTCCTATAATCCACAGCTTGGAGGAGCTTAGTTTCGCACCTTGTAGTAGCGCTCTTTGTCCGGCATAACGTATAGTGTATAGACAAATGTATGTGCATACATAGATATGTGTGTATGTATTTATCTAGAACATCCTCTGCTGATTTCCACCTTCTTCAGCACGCGTTAAACATTTGTGCTGGTTTCGTGCAATTAAGCATGGTTGAAGATAGTTTTCATATGCACACTTACTGTTAGGTATCCCTTATTTGTGGTGCATTAGCTGTATACAATATATTAAGCCATATAGAGCATATATTGTGTGTGTGGTATGTATATGTAATGACACGGTTTAACCTTGCTTTGGCTCTGCAAGGTAGGACATGCCAAATGCTCTGTCATGGCAATTTAGAGCTGACTGAGGGTCCCTAAGCATCAGGTTATGTTGACAGCTGAAATAACCTTCCTCAGACGCACAAAGCATCGGCCGGTTTATAATTGGAGCCCTTTCCTCAGCAGCTGCACCAGTGCAGAGTCAGTTCAGAGGAAGATGAGGAGCGGGGAGGAGGGACGTTCATGCCTCGTAGGTGTGGGACCCTGGTTAATCGTGTCAGCCACCGTCCAGCACGTCAGGGGGAAGGCGGCTTGGTGGGATCCGCCTCCCCAGAGCGTTGGCTGTGACAAAGCCATGTCCTGGTCACAGGGAGCAAGGGCCTGGCCCTGCCACTCCATGTGGAGATGCTCAGCCGGTGTCCAGGACCAGGCAGATGTTCAGGCAGCTTCTCCTTTTTGCCTTCAGCACACAGTAGAGAAGGGAAATAAATTCAGAGAGTCCATCTCCCAGGAGCTGATGAGCAGGGAAGAAGATGTCCTTTTTTGTCAGGGTTGCATGTAGCTGAAAGCAAGAACTTCTCGTGCTTCCTGGTGTCAAGGGTTCCATGCATGTTTTGACCCCCTTTGAAGTATGTGCAAACATTCAGGCTCTCACTGGACAAATGGTCTCAGCTTTTCATAGCTGGGAGGCTCCTCAGGAGTGGGCACCAGGCCCCTGCATGCTGGAAGGGCCTTTGACGACCTGATCTGCTGCGCCTACTGGTTTGCTCATCTGTACTCTGTCACAGCTCATTCTGGTGTCAAGTCCAGCTTGGGGTACTGAAGTCATTTGGGCTTTGCACCAGTGCAAAGAAGATGAGCGTTTGGGCTGGAGCCATAAGTGTGCAAAGAGCTCTGCAACTGGGTTGACCAAAAGCTGCTCTGCTCTCCCCAGTGTCCTTGGTTTGAACTGCTGCATCCTCAGCCCACGAGCAGCATCAGCAGGTCCCACCTGCAAGCACTGGGCTGAGGACCACTGCTCTACCCCAGTGAAAGTGTCATTCCTGACAAGGGTAATGCCACTGTTTAGTTTCTCCTCTTGCTTCAAGATGTGGTTGTCGTCCCCCCACTGACTACGTGTGTGTTTTGGTTTTGTTCTTTTCTTGCAGGCCTGAAACAGCCGTTCAGCCTGAGGCCGATAATACCTAGAGCAGTGGTTGGTGAGTGTCCCCTTGTCACTTGCTGCCCATTTTATATAGCTCCATCAGGCTAAAGGGGTTGGGTGACCACAGCTTGTGACACCCGTCTGCGGGTGGTACGTGCGGCTGTCCTATCTATCCACCCTGTCCATAGATTGAGAAACTGCAGAGCACGAGGGCTGGGCTGATGTCCTGAACCTCAGGTTGTGCTTTGTACTGCACCAGAAGTTGTGGTGGGCTTGGAATCCCATTGCATGCCTCCTCCTGCCCAGTTTGTCCCTGCCTGGGTGCTGCCAGAGAGGACTGAGGTTGAACCCACCTGCCTGCATTGCCCCACCATCGCAGGGTTCCTCCCTCAGCCTCATGTTTATGTGGTTTCCGCGGGTAAGATCTGTTCACCAGTTTGAGACTCTCTTGGTGCTGCCAAGACACAGCTTGGACCTCTGTGAGAAATGCAGAGCTGGCAGAGGTGTTGCTGGTCTCAGGGCTTTCTGGAGCCACTCGAACCAGCGATCAAGAAATGGTCTTTGCCACTGTTATCGTCATCTGCCTTGAAGTGAAACTGGTCCTGAGTAGACACTTGCTTTCCTTCCAGGGCATGGCCTGTCAGTCCTTACTCCTCCTCCTCCTCTCCTCCTCCTCCCAGACTCTCTGTCTACATCGCGCTCCTGTGATCTGCATCCGGGTCTCATTCCTTTTTCTTTTGTGTTCCCCAACAGCTCCAGCTTCCACGGTGTGTGGCAGCAGCTTGTAGAACTAGTGTCATCGCAGCCTTCCTGGAGGAGACCTGGAGTGAACCAAGGGGTTTGGTGGGGTGGGATCGGGGCATCTTTAGGGGCATACCTGGGTGAGGGGAACGCTTGACGTTGCAGTTCTGTAGCAGCTAAGGCAAAAAGCTTTCCTTGTGTTGAGGCCAGGTCAGGTACGTTTGCTGTTTCTTGAAAATAAATATCCCATCTTGTTTGTACAGCTGCAGTCTTCATCTAACCAGGCATTCAGTGGTCGAAGACAGACTGCTCCACAGCGAGCCCTTCCCAGCTCCTCTCAGCAGCCGTAGCTTCCCACCCAGCTCAGCACCATGCAGCACTGAGAAAAAAGTCAATGCCTAAAAAGAGAAGGCAGCATCTCAAGAAACACCAAACGCTCTGGCCTGGCCAGCCTCTTTGAGCACGTCAGCGCGGTAGTTGCCAGTCTCAGGCCACGCAGAATCCAAAGATATCCCCTGACCTGAGGACTGCTGGCATTTATAGCTGGTGGCCGCCTGGCCTGACCCTCCTGGCTAAGGGGAGACGGGGTTTGTACAAAAACTGGTGGAACCAGGGGGCTGGAGGTGCTTCCCACTGTCTGGGTCCAGCCCAAAGCTGTCACTTGTGGCTTTGGTTCATGTCTGTGAACGGAGAGCGAAGCCAGAGAGTGCTGGGGCTGAGCATGGGTGCAGATCCTCCTTTAGGGCTTTTTTTTCCTGTTCGATGGCTTTCCAAAGCCCCCTCCCACATGGCAGCACTTGGAAACCAGAGTTGGATGTGACTGGTGACACTGGGAGGCAGTGGGCAGAGGCTCAGTGGGGGAGAAGAGCCAGTACTGCCAGTAGAAATGCTCTGGGCTGCTGATCTATCCCATCTAACCTGCGAAACCCCATCCAGTGCCTTTTTCAGTCCCTTTTTTTGCAATGTAAAGGCTGTCCCCGCAGCACTCTGACTTCTTCAGCCTGGGTCTGCGGTGAGAATTTGTTGTCCTCAGGCTTTTTGCCTTTGTGCCATGAGCTGATGGAGGAGGGAGGAGCGCTTTCTGGAAGGGACGCTCTGCTGGTTAAATATCCTTGCTGGCTGGCAGAAAGGTGAACGAAGGAGCATTTTCTAACTGCTCCACACCCACTGTCCTTTCACTGGGACGTGTGCCAGTGAGACCCCGTGGGAAGCACAGCACCAATGCACGTAGTCTGGCAAGAAAAGAAAGCCAAAACGACTCAGCAGATCTCTCAATTCACAACCGTTATAGGCAGCGACTGGGGAAGGAAGAAAATTGAAGTGGATAAATAGTAAGGATTTCCTCAGGATTTAATCTAGAGTGGATGCAGGTGAGCAGCATAAAGATGCTGAAGATAGCCTCCAGGCAGACAATAACTGCTCGCCCTCGAGAGGTGCCAGGACGGGAGCTCTTGGAGCAGGGGTGGGTTCAGCAAGAAGGGCAGGTAAGGGTTGCGCGCTCCCCTGGGCCAGCAGATCCCCCTAAAAGGAAAGGACAGCATCCCCCAGAACTGGGCTGATCGGCTTGGGAGCATCACCTGGGTCGCATGGGACAGGGTTGGTCACACATCTGTCTTTGTCGTATTCTCTGATCCCAGCACCAGTGGCTGTCAGGGTCACCCTGTGTTTGGTGCTGTCCTTCCGGGCAGGATGCCAGTGGTGTTCAAAGCCACCCACCAGCCCTTTGCAGAAGGGGAAGGGGAGAAGGGGAGGCTGCAGCTCATCTAACTCTGCCCCTGCCGTCTCCCCAGGCCCTGACATCTGATGCTAGGCATGGGGAGCATCTCCCGGTGCTGTAAAACCCCACCTGAGGACCTCACATCTCGGCCCCACAATGGGTACATCTCCCATCACCCAGCAATAAGTGCCTGGTGTCTTCCAGCTTCCAAGGGACAGGTCAGCAGCTCCAAAAGCACTTTGTTATAAGCAGCGAGGAGGTCTCCAGGTTCGGGAGGGCAGCATGTGTTAGGCTTGCTTTGCAGCAGCAGCCTTAGAGGCAGCGCTCGCTAGTTGAGAGGTTATCACCGCTGTGTAGAGTAGTGATAAAAATGGAAAGGTCCTGTTAACTGCAGGGCAGGAGCTCAGAGACATCTCTGTTGTGACAGCAGAGCAGACATTTGGGGAGTGCTACTCCCCGCGCAGGCTTGGACCATGCCAGGGCCTTTGCCTGCATCGCCGAGGGATGTCGGTGCCCACGCGGACATGTGCTGGTGATTGCTGCGGGTGCTGGCCGCGGCACAGCCTGGGATCTCACCGGCAGCACGGGTGCAGGCAGAGCCTGGTGGGCAGCAGAGCAGTGTTGGCCGAGGGGTTTTGGTACAGCCCTGCTCTGCGAGGCTGAGCAATGCTTCTGGGATGCCGGGATTGCTGCCGAGGCAGCCTGCAGGGACGGGTGCGTGCGTCTGCGTGTGTGGCAGAGTCCGCTTGTTCCTTGTACAAACCATTGGGAGCAAAACCAATAAACTGAGCTCTCTGTGCCTGCATTAGTCGGTGAGCTGAGCCTCATTGTGCGTCTCTTTGCTTCACCTCCCTGTGCCTTGTCCCTGCTCCACATGCCCAGTGGCAGCTTGGCCATGGCCACCCAACCAGCAGGACACGGCACCCACGGCCACGGCTGACCGTCTGGATGTGGCAGCTCTGGCTGACCATCCGAATGAGATGCCCTTGGCCACGGGGAGCCCTCCACACCCCTCGGTGCTGCAGTGCAGTGTGAGCACCCACCACCCTGTGCAGGTTCGTGGTGGTTGCTATCACCACGGCCACCATCCCGGGTTGTGCTGGGTCCGACCACATCCCTGCCATCCCTCTGGCCTGGCAGTGCACAGCCCACAGCACCCAGTTCGGCCTCGGGGTAGGAGTGGTGGAGGGCCACGGTGCATTATGCTGGGCATGAACTTGGCCAAATACCCCCAGGGGCTTTGCTGGCGAGAGCTGGAGCCGGTTCTGCCCTGGCTGGTCCCGCATGGGTCCCACCGATGCTCCTCACCCTCAGCGGCACCAAAGGGTGCTCCTGCTTGTCTCCCACGCACTCAGGATCAGCCACTGCCAACCTCCTCCACCGGCTGCCACTCCCACCCCATGGTGAGACCCTTCTACCCAGGGACCGGCTGGGCCGCGCGCCTTCTACCCAGGTACCGGCTGGCCACCGCCCAGCACCTGAGCAGAGCAGCTTCCCCTGCTGAGGGTGTATTTTTGACACATCGTGGGCCCTTGTGGAGCATCGGAGCCTTCCAGGGTTTTCCTGCCTTTAATAGCCCAACGGGCAGAGCTTATTCAGAATACAGGTAGGAAATATATTCCAGCAGGGAGGTAAGTTTTCCCAATGAAGCGGTTAAAGGTTTTGCAGGGCTGTACACGCTTGACCTGCTGAGCTCTGCCGTGGCAAAGCCAAGCTGCGCCGTGCTCGCTCTAGGTTGGAGAGCAGAGACGTGGCTGTGCCCAGCCCACCCAGGCAGCAGACACAGACCCCCCCCTGGCCCCCCAAAAGCGGAGACCTGCAGCTTTCCTCCTGGTGCTGTGACCCAGCGTTGCCCAGAGCTGTAGACCCACTTCCCGGGCCAACTGGCCACAAAGGGAATTTAGGCATCAGCCATACGCCTGAGCATGGTGGCCACAAACGGGAGGTCCTGCCCCATCACCCCTGCGCTTCTCCCGTCTAGGGGCCAGGTTCTCCCCCATGGGTGTCCGCTCGTTGCACGGGCAGCGACACCTCGCAGCCACAGCTCCGTGGAGGTTCCCTTCATCTCATGGCAGGATGTTTGGTTTTCCGTCCCCAAATGCCCCCTTGCTCAGTCTCCCCAGAGGCTGGCGGGCTACAGCACGGCTGGAGAAGGCATGGACGGGAGGAAGGAGCTTTCTGGGGGTCCAGGCCGTGCTCCCCACCAGAAGGAGAGGAGCCTGGCAGTACTGAGCAGCAGTGGGCGAAGCGAGAACCAGGGCTGAGCACGCAGCGGAGGCGGGAGGGTGTGGGGACCGGAGTGGGTCTGGGATCTGCCGCAAGCTCTCCCGTCCCGTCCCAGCAAGGGATGAGTCAGGGCCCCTTGGGGGTAAGGGTGTTTCCTCTCTCCGGTGGCTCTCCGCCTCCTCTTGTAATTCCAGAGCCTCATGATTGCATAAATACAATGTCTCCAAAATGTGGTAATTAAACCGAAGAAAGCTTGTCAGGAGGAATATCGTGGCTTTACGGCCCAGCAATCAGCTCTGCACGTTCAGGGAGTTCATCTGCTCAAGTCCTGGGTGGGAACGGCCGCAGCGCTGCTTTGGAGTCTGCACCGGCGCCTGTGGGAAAGCTCGTATGGCCGAGAGCCCCCCTCCCTGGGGTGCAGATGCCCTTGCACTGTTTTACACCCCAAGGCGCATTTGAGGGATGTATCCTGCCCCTCACAGTGCAGCCTCCCCTCCAGAAATAACTGTGGATCCCATGAAGATGCCGGGGCTGTGGGGGCACAGGTCCCTCCGGCCCAGCCGGCAAGACCTGGGATAAACATGGCCCCTCTGGCAGAGCACCCCCGCTTGCTCTGAAGCACTGGTTTCCAGTTACGGGAGAGATGAAGACACCAGGCTGCTGAGTCGCGAGCAGGAGCCCGCATCCGGCCCAGCCACCGGGGCAGATGCTTCGTCAAACGGGTGTTTGGCACCGAGTCCAGCCCAGAGTGGGAGCTCCAGGTCCTCCTCCTCCCACTGAGTCCTCGTGGCTGGTGGAGCGAGGCAGTAACCACTCGTGTCTCCTGGTGGGGAGATCCGGGCAAGGGGGACTGGGCAGCCCCATATGCAGGTCCAGGGCAGCAGGACCCGAGAGTTGATGGAGAGGAAGAGGAAGGCCAGGCCTGCCTCCTCCCCATCGCCCAGGGAGCAGGTCCCAGTGCAACTTGGGCGGGGGGGGCTTGAAGCTCCCCCTGGCCAAGCGTGCTGGGAGATGTGCATCGGTATTTGCTCTTTCCTCCGTATCCGGACAGGTTGGGCACTGGATCCTGCGCAGCAGAAATGCAGCACAGTGGCTGGGGGGGGGGG
>NW_009631221.1:0-1255 GCF_000690535.1 Cariama cristata | reverse complement strand
GCTCTGAGCAACTATTTTAGTGTTTTATTTTAAAAACACGGGCAGCGAGTGCCCCTGGCAGAACCAGAGATGCCAGCATTTCAGATAAATGTGTTGGAGAACAGAGGAAAAAAACCAGAAAGATTTCTGCTTCCTTAGGAGCTTTGCAAATGTGGTCTTTGGAGGACCAAGGATGCTGATTAACTTGAACAAGCAGACAAAGACCCTGACATCAATTAAATACTGCTGATGAGGTGAGGTCAATAGTAATTATAACCTGCTCATATCTTCACGCATTTTAGACATGTTTAATCTTTTTATTGAAAAGCTTTTTACTGAAATTATGTGGTATGATAATTTCCTACAGTGTCCTGTTTCTAATTAAGTAGTTGGAAATGCAGTGGATTGCACTGAATCATCTCTGCTTCAATTAAGTCCTTGCTAAAGAAATATCTTTATTTTATTTTTGTTGGGTTTTTTTATTAAACTGTAGCCTTTTAAGTGACTTTGAAAATGCTGATCACACTGATATCAGCGTTTATGTACCCTTTCCAAAGATGAGCCTTAGAGTCAACGACCGTGACCGTGGTACAGCCATACCTTTGTGTTTTACAGGGAAATTCATTTTCTGTGTGTTTCTGGCTTTGCTTGATGCTCACTGAGTACCAGGTTAGTGCTAAATGCTAAGCGCCGGCCGGCCGTTTGCTCAGCGATGAATCATTACCCACGCGCAGCTGGCTGGTGTCGGTGCGCCGGCGCGGTGACCTCCCGGCTGCATCACCGGGCTCCTCTGCGGGACCTGCTGCGGGGGGCAATGCCCCCCCTTTCCCCTGGCCCTGCTGCCACCTCACCCTGAACACGCCTTGGGGTGACACGGGTGGGTATCTTGGGGCACGCGACAGCCCAAAGCCAGCGATGCCGCTGTCGTTAATGCCTTGCATTGCCAGAAGAGGAGAGCCAGGGCTGGGCTTGGCCAGCGAGGCGGCGCGGGCAGGGGACGGGCTGGCTGAAGAGAAGCTGCCTACGGCTCCCTAGGCCTGTGCCCGGGCCCGGGGGGGGCTGGCGCCGTTTTCGGATGGGGGTGGGAACGGCAGGTTGGTATGGGAGAAACGTCAGGTCTTGGCGCTGCAGAGGGAGATCTGGCTTCCACCGGCCCAAGCTTTCTCTGCCTCGTTAGCATCTCCTACAAAGCAGCTTTGGTTCAGGGACTCTCCAGGGCAGTTTTCAGCCGTGTAGAGCTCTTCCACTCACTACTAAGCCCACCAAGAAGGATCAC
>NW_009631220.1:0-206 GCF_000690535.1 Cariama cristata | reverse complement strand
TGTGCAACCCGCAGATCATTAGGTTAAATGGAGGACATTCGTGTCCTTCCAGAATCAATGCAATTATTGTTGGCAACAAGGACAACAATTGGAGAGGCAGCACTAATTTTACTAACCTGCTATTAATTATGGTGTCCCCCACGCCCCAGACGGCGTTTATAACCCGCGGAAGCAAGCGGTGCTGGCTGCTTCTCTTTTAAAACGGG
>NW_009631219.1:5361-9179 GCF_000690535.1 Cariama cristata | reverse complement strand
TTAAAAATCCCCTTAAAAGCAACCCCAGCGCGGACAGTGAACCCACTCCGGCGCACAAAACCACGCTGGCCCGTGTTTTATGCTGACATCGTTTAGTCAAGCAAGAAAGAACAGCTTCCGACTGCAAAACCCAGCCGGGACTCCTGCCAGTTCTTGCTGAGAGAGAAACCACTGCATGGCAGCAGGTCTTTCTGGATCAGAACGCAGATAAACTTCCCTCAGACGCAGCTTCCTCCCCTCGCCTCCCCGGTGGCAGCCCACACCACTGGGACCGGGCTGGGGAAGGTTTGCCAGGCAGGAGGGGAGGGCAGAGCGGCTGGCGGGATGCATCTCTCCTGGCAGCGGAGAGATGAGCAGGCAATGCGGGGGCAGATGTGCATGGGGGCTCTCTGGCTCGTAGACTGCTCCAGCCACTGGCCAGGGCCACGTCTGGCTGTTTTCAGGTTAAGGAAGACACTTGTCCCATGGAGGTGAGGGTCTGGGTTCCATCACTACACAGCTGGGAGGAGCACAGAGCTTGTGTGTGTCAATGCGCCTCTCCTGGTTCGGCTACTGGAAGCCCAAAACCAGCAGCCATCACACCCAGCGGATACGAGGAGATGGATCGGGACCTGGCAACGGGATCTGTGGTAGGGGCTGAAGCTGGGAAAGCCCCAGTGCACCAGGTCCCTCTGCCTGGCTGGGTCCCAGCTCTCCCAAAGACCCCCGCCTCGCCCCAAGGGCCTGGACACAGCTCAGCAGCAAACCGAGCTGGTCTGGGCTCTCGGGGAGCCTCAGCCCTTGCGCTCAGACATGTCCTGCACCTCAGCGCGACCGCAAGGCCTGACCCTGCAGGCAGCCGTCTCCGCTAACCTCCTTGACACAGCTTATCTCTACGGGCTTGGAAACACCCAGAACCACCAAAGAGTCACCCTATGAAACACTCAGGGCCTCCTGGAGAGACAGGAGCTAGAGAAGCTGCTGACATTTAACAGTCCACAACATTCAGCCTCAGGGTACACAGGATCTGTTTACAAGGCTGCAACATCCCAGCTGCAAAGCGAGCTGCTGGCGGGGAGGGGGGGCTTTCTGTCCTCTGGATCAGGGAGCTGCCCACGTCCTGCTGTCCCTCCCACCCCGTCCCAGAGCAGGGCGCAGCCCACCTCCGGTGTTGGTGATGGTGACAGGCACGCCCTGGACTTGCACGCCGTTGATGTTGATGGTCTGCATGGCCTGCGCCGCGGCTGCCAGCTGAGCTGCATTTAAGCTGATGATGCCTCCGGCAGGGGCAATCTTTGGCAGAGTGCGTTCCTTCCGCGTGGCTGGTTTCTTGCTGCTGCCACCCGTACCGGAGTTGCGGGACACGGGGCTGCTGCAAGAGGTCCCAGATGGAGCCACTGTCATGGCTGGGGCTTCTTGGAGCAGCACTGTCTGCAGCTCACCTGATGGCGTTTTGAAGTAGACCTGATGGGAGGAGAGAAGAGGAATGAGACCAGCCACTGTCAGCGGGCAGACCCCTCTCCACCACAACGGTCGCCCTTCCCACACAACCCAGGAATCTGGGCCTGCGATGAGCCAAAGAGCAGGAGAAGTTGCCCAAGCATTTGAAGATCCTTTCTGGGCCTCCTGAGGAAAGGTCTTGGCCTTACATGGCAGCAAAGGGCTGTTTTGGCCTTGCAGCCTGGTTTCCAAAGGCAACACTAAAGACACAGTCCTACAGGCTGTGAGCCCCACTCCCCCATCACCCTCCGTCTCCCAAGAGCTTCTGACCAGGCTGGCTCATCCCAACCCCAGCTGGTGGCACAGCCGAGGTTTCAAGGACACTGCGCTCCTACAGATCCTGTAAAAGCAGGTGGCCAGCAAGGGAGACTTAATAAAGCCCCTCTGAAGGATCAGCTGTGCTCCCAACCCTTCTTAGACACCAAAGAATCCACATAAGTGATGCCTAAACCAGATGTCAAGTTGGGAATGTCTGGCAGCTCACAAAACCCTTCGTGCCTGGGTGAGGGCTCAGAGGAGAAAAAAGGCAGAGAGACGTCGCAGGAGGAGCAGGTGGCCAGCAAGGGAGACTTAATAAAGCCCCTCTGAAGGATCAGCTGTGCTCCCAACCCTTCTTAGACACCAAAGAATCCACATAAGTGATGCCTAAACCAGATGTCAAGTTGGGAATGTCTGGCAGCTCACAAAACCCTTCGTGCCTGGGTGAGGGCTCAGAGGAGAAAAAAGGCAGAGAGACGTCGCAGGAGGAGGTACCTGGGTAGGAGTGGCTTCCGTCGTCTGGATCTGGAAGTTCTGGGAGGATTTCTGGGGGACGGTGGGGAGCGTGGCAGAGGCGGCCTGGACCACACGCAGGGCCTGCTGTGGGATCTGCACCACCTGCGACTCCTGCTTGGGCTGCACCACCTGTACCTGCTGCACGACGGCCGGCTGGCCGGAGCCCGGGCTCTGCACTATGAGCAGGTTGTTGCCCGCCTGGATGATGTTCTCCGCCGTGGTCTCTATTAACACCGTCTCCACCTGCTCGGCCACGGCCACGGCGGCGGGCTGGGCGGGTGACATGGCTTTCTTTCGAGTCTTTTTGCTGGGCTTCGAGGGGCTCTCTGCAAGGATCTGAGCCTGTGCACCTGGCTCAGCGGCGTTCACCAGGTTGTTCACAGGCAGTTCACGTTGCTGCCGCCGGCTAACTTGACCACGTTGCTTGTGCCCTGCACCGGTGAAGCTCCACCCTTCTGCGCCGGAGCAGGTTTGATAGGTACAGGTTTGTGAGAGGAAGAGGAAGGGGTGAGGATCGCTTGATTCGTGCCTGGAATAATCTGGATCTGGTTGGTGAGATTGGGCTGGACTTGGATGGTTTGTCCCCCCGTGGCCTGGATTTGGGGCACAGCCTGGTACTGGATGTTGGCGGAGGAGCGGGTCCCCTTGTTGATGACCGTTGGGTTCTGAATGGCAAAAACCAGCTGCCCCCCCGGGTAGGAGGTGCCGACCTGAGAGCCCTGGATCTGGAAGAGGTTCCCTTTCGACGACAGGATCCCAAAGCTGTTCTTACCAGAGCCCAGAGGAAGTGGAGCAGGTTTGATGGGGACGAGTTTGCGAGGTGTTGGCTGAGGAGGGGCAGGAGGAGTCACGGCAGCTTCCACAGCGGGGGGACCGATTTTGCTACATGTCGCTGCGAGGAGAGCTAAAGGAGATGGCTGGGAGTCCTGGGGAGCCAGGAAGGAGACAGGTAAGTTAGACACAGGGGCTTCTGCCAAACATCTGGAGATCAAGTCAGCGAAGGACAGGGTACACATTATTGAAAGCAATCCAGTCCATGCCAATGAGATATATAATCCCCCTAGTAAGGGAACTGCTTAATTACCCATACCACAAGTGCCTTTAGCTAACCTTCATCACACTACTTTTCGCCATCAGGATGGTGACTGCCTTTTAGTCGTGTGCCTATGTTCTTACAACCTCTATAAAGCTGCAAATACCCTGCAAGTCTGCTGGCATTTACACCCATCACACACACCCTGGAGCATCACAGGCAGTTTTAATTCCAAGACCACCTTGTGATACCAGCTGCTAACGCGACCCAAGAGGTCCTTAAGGAAAACACACCACGGGGAAGAGAAACAACACTCCAGAAGAGTTGGCATTGGGGCTGGGAACAAGTCCAGAGAGCGGCTCCTCAGCCTGTCCTGCAACCAGCCCTTCTCCTGACGCGGCAATGCTGGCTACAGCAGAGGCAGGAGGGGCCGAACGACACAGAATTTGCCGTCGTGTACCCCAGGACACGTCCCTCTGCCCCAACGGGGAGCCGGGAGCCCACCAATGCCCCTGTACTCACCTGGGCAGTG
>NW_009631219.1:4156-5330 GCF_000690535.1 Cariama cristata | reverse complement strand
CCGGGGGCGGGGTGGGGGCCCGGCTGCAGGTATTCACTGGGGCTGACGGCAGCAGTCGCAGCCATGCTGTCTCTTGATCTGCGAGGAGGAAGCAGAGAGACGGAGGAGTAAGACCAGCAGCAAGAGCCAAGACTGCAGCTCCTCAGTGTGCCCATGCCAAGGCCCCGATGCCCGAGGGACTCTCCTGGTGTGTCCCTGTATCAACCAAAACGTCACACCTCACACACACGCCTTCAGCAAGGGGGGTTACAAAGGAGCTAGGGAAACCTCACCGTCTCATCACCTTCTCCCCACACTTCCCTTTGACCTTCGTTTGCCACCAAAGGGAAATACCAATTACGATGAGCAACAGGCTGCAGCCCTCACTCATTTGCCTGCATCCCAGCACAGCCTTGACCTGAAGCCATGGCCCCCCCGGCTGACAGAGACCATTGTTGCCCTGTGGAGCCCCCCACTTCAGAGCAGAGGCAGGCATACCCGGGGAACCGACAGCTTCCCGGTTCCCAGCCCATGTCGTCTCCCTGCCCCTTGTTTTTCTAACTTTGGAAAGCAAAAAGGACAGAGTTTTGGTACAGAATCGTGTTTTTGAGAGCTGGAAAAACATTGTTTCAATTATTTTGGTATGTTGTTGGTGCTGAGTGTTTGTAAGTCGTTACGTAATTAAAAGGTCACTTCAAGGAACTAAAAAAAAGCTGCTGGTACTGGCTGGACCTCAAGAGGCTGAGAAAAGCTGTCGGCGAGCGGGGAGGAGAGAACAGCAGCAAGTGGTACATGAAGGAGAGGAGATGCCTGTGGGAGCCAGGGCCACAGAGCCTACAAGTTCAATGGGATCTGTGTGCTGGGGAGAGGAGAGGAGCAAAGTTATGGCAGAGGAGTCATCGGTCGCTCGAGGGCCTCGGCAGGCACAGGGCAAGTGGCTGCGGCTCCTCTGATGGCACGGTGGGAGCGTGGGGCGAGGCAGGGCCACTCCGAGGGGCAGCTGCGAGGATGGGGGCGATTCATTGCCCCTGTGGCTTTGCCACCTTCCTCTCTCGACACTTTCCTTTGGAGTTTGAAATCTCCGACACTCATCGCTTCTGCTGCCTCGAGTGCCGCTGAGCACTAACACGGAGGCTGAGGCTCATCTTGCCACCGGGGCAGCTACAAGTTTCTTTTTAAAGGTTGAAGACAGCAA